>NC_069505.1:446019778-446299778 GCF_027579735.1 Bombina bombina | reverse complement strand
ATGTGCAGATATATAATGTACTATACAGCACAGCACATACTAATAACATCTCTATTAGTCTGTCAGATGTATATGTGCAGATATATAATGTACTATACAGCACAGTACATACTAATAACATCTCTATTAGTCTGTCGGATGTATATGTGCAGATATATAATGTACTATACAGCACAGTACATACTAATAACATCTCTATTAGTCTGTCGGATGTATATGTGCAGATATATAATGTACTACACGTCTGTAAGGTGTATATGTGCAGATATATAATATACTACACGTCTGTAAGGTGTATATGTGCAGATATATAATGTACTATACAGCACAGCACATACTAATACCATCTATATTAGTTTGTCACATGTATATGTGCAGATATATAATGTACTATACAGCACAGTACATACTAATAACATCTCTATTAGTCTGTCGGATGTATATGTGCAGATATATAATGTACTATACAGCACATACTAATAACATCTCTATTAGTCTGTCGGATGTATATGTGCAGATATATAATGTACTACACGTCTGTAAGGTGTATATGTGCAGATATATAATATACTACACGTCTGTAAGGTGTATATGTGCAGATATATAATGTACTATACAGCACAGCACATACTAATACCATCTATATTAGTTTGTCACATGTATATGTGCAGATATATAATGTACTATACAGCACAGTACATACTAATAACATCTCTATTAGTCTGTCGGATGTATATGTGCAGATATATAATGTACTATACAGCACATACTAATAACATCTCTATTAGTCTGTCGGATGTAAATGTGCAGATATATAATGTACTATACAGCACAGCACATACTAATAACATCTCTATTAATCTATCAGATGTATATGTGCAGATATATAATGTACTATACAGCACAGTGCATACTAATAACATCTATATTAGTCTATCAGATGTATATGTGCAGATATATAATGTACTATACAGCACAGTACATACTAATAACATCTCTATTAGTCTGTCAGATGTATATGTGCAGATATAAAATGTACTATACAGCACAGCACATACTAATAACATCTCTATTAGTCTATCAGATGTATATGTGCAGATAAATAATGTACTATACAGCACAGTACATACTAACACCATCTATATTAGTCTGTCACATGTATATGTGCAGATATATAATGTACTATACAGCACAGCACATACTAATAACATCTCTATTAGTCTATCAGATGTATATGTGCAGATAAATAATGTACTATACAGCACAGCACATACTAATAACATCTCTATTTGTCTGTCAGATGTATATGTGCAGATATATAATGTACTACATGTCTGTAAGGTGTATATGTGCAGATATATAATATACTACACGTCTGTAAGGTGTATATGTGCAGATATATAATATACTACACGTCTGTAAGGTGTATATGTGCAGATATATAATATACTACACGTCTGTAAGGTGTATATGTGCAGATATATAATGTACTATACAGCACAGCACATACTAATAACATCTCTATTAGTCTATCAGATGTAAATGTGCAGATATATAATGTACTATACAGCACAGCACATACTAATAACATCTATATTAGTCTGTTGGATGTATATGTGCAGATAAATAATGTACTATACAGCACAGTACATACTAATAACATCTCTATTAGTCTGTCGGATGTATATCTGCAGATATATAATATACAGCACAGCACATACTAACACCATCTATATTAGTCTGTCACATGTATATGTGCAGATATATAATATACTATACAGCACAGCACATACTAATAACATCTATATTAGTCTATCAGATGTATATGTGCAGATATATAATGTACTATACAGCACAGTACATACTAAGAACATCTATATTAGTCTATCAGATGTATATGTGCAGATATATAATATACTATACAGCACAGCACATACTAATAACATCTATATTAGTCTATCAGATGTATATGTGCAGATATATAATGTACTATACAGCACAGCACATACTAATAACATCTATATTAGTCTGTTTATCAGATGTATATGTGCAGATATATACTATACAGCACAGCACATACTAATAACATCTCTATTAGTCTGTCGGATGTATATGTGCAGATATATAATGTACTACACGTCTGTAAGGTGTATATGTGCAGATATATAATATACTACACGTCTGTAAGGTGTATATGTGCAGATATATAATGTACTATACAGCACAGCACATACTAATAACATCTCTATTAGTCTGTCAGATGTATATGTGCAGATATATAATGTACTACATGTCTGTAAGGTGTATATGTGCAGATATATAATATACTACACGTCTGTAAGGTGTATATGTCCAGATATATAATGTACTATACAGCACAGCACATACTAATAACATCTCTATTAGTCTGTCGGATGTATATGTGCAGATATATAATATACTATACAGCACAGCACATACTAATAACATCTCTATTAGTCTATCAGATGTAAATGTGCAGATATATAATGTACTATACAGCACAGCACATACTAATAACATCTCTATTAGTCTGTCGGATGTATATGTGCAGATATATAATATACTATACAGCACAGCACATACTAATAACATCTCTATTAGTCTATCAGATGTAAATGTGCAGATATATAATGTACTATACAGCACAGCACATACAAATAACATCTATATTAGTCTGTTGGATGTATATGTGCAGATATATAATGTACTACACGTCTGTAAGGTGTATATGTGCAGATATATAATATACTACACGTCTGTAAGGTGTATATGTGCAGATATATAATGTACTATACAGCACAGTACATGCTAATAACATCTCTATTAGTCTATCAGATGTATATGTGCGGATATATAATGTACTATACAGCACAGTACATACTAATAACATCTCTATTAGTTGGTCGGATGTTTATGTGCAGATATATAGTATACTATACAGCACAGCACATACTAATAATGTCTATTAGTCTATCAGATGTATATGTGCAGATATATAATATACTATACAGCACATACTAATAACATCTCTATTAGTCTGTCGGATGTATATGTGCAGATATACAATGTACTATACAGCACAGCACATACTAATAACATCTCTATTAGTCTGTCGGATGTATATGTGCAGATATATAATATACTACACGTATGTAAGGTGTATATGTGCAGATATATAATGTAATATACAGCACATACTAATAACATCTCTATTAGTCTGTCAGATGTATATGTGCAGATATATAATGTACTATACAGCACAGCACATACTAATAACGTCTATTAGTCTGTCAGATGTATATGTGCAGATATATAATATACTATACAGCACAGTACATACTAATAACATCTCTATTAGTCTGTCAGATGTATATGTGCAGATATATAATATACTATACAGCACAGTACATACTAATAACATCTCTATTAGTCTGTCGGATGTATATGTGCAGATATATAATATACTATACAGCACAGCACATACTAATAACATCTCTATTAGTCTGTAAGGTGTATATGTGCAGATATATAGAGTACTACACGTCTGTAAGGTGTATATGTGCAGATATATAATGTACTACACGTCTGTAAGGTGTATATGTGCAGATATATAATATACTACACGTCTGTAAGTTGTATATGTGCAGATATATAATTTATATATAATTTACTACATGTCTATAAGTTGTATATGTGTGTATATATATATATATATATATATATATATATATATATATATATATATATATATATTGTACTACACGTCTGTAAGGTATATATGACAAATATATAATGTACTACACGTGTGCAAGGTGTATATGTGCATAGTGCTGTGTCTAGTATAGGAATGGTAGTGCATACTGCTGTATCTAGTATAGAATTGGTAGTGCATACTGCTGTATCTAGTATAGAATTGGTAGTGCATACTGCCCCATATTTGTAATGTGTTGGAGCTTATTAAATTTTTTACATTTAGCCAACACTCAGAGTTGTCTGTAAGGTGTATATGTGCAGATATATAATGTACTACACGTTTGTAAGGTGTATATGTGCAGATATATAATGTACTACACGTCTGTAAGGTGCATATATCTAATGTACTACACGTGTGTAAGGTGTATATGTGCAGATATCTAATGTACTACACGTGTGTAAGGTGTATATGTGCAGATATATAATGTACTACACGTCTGCTACACATGAAGATCACAAGTAGAACACTATTTAAGGACATATTGAGCTCAGCTTATCTAAGCTTCTCTATGACAATTAATTAACAGGCTGTTCATATCCACCTAGCTGGGGGGCATAATATGACTAATCCTAAACCAATGTGTTGTCTCATTCTTCGGTATTGTAAGAACTCTATTATTTTTATAATTAAAACTTAATTAAAATAAATGTTGGAATATTTCCCACAATTCATTGCTTCCAAACACACAAGTTTGTGTCTTGTGTTTAATAAAGGCTGGGTCTGTTTTAAAGCTAGAATGAGGGTAATTACACCTTGACCAGACTGCCATTTACTGCCCTGACTACCTAATGCTGATGACCGCTCTGAGATCACCTCTGCTGACGCTTATGTCTAAACCAGGGACGCCCACCTGAAGCCGGGCCAAGATACTGGCCTTCTTGGAGTTGGAAGAGTAGCTTCGTGAGCATGAGACGCTGCAGAATCTCTTGGTTTTGGAGAAGAAACCACCGCGTGTACCGACAACACCACACATCTCACAAATCGCTGTAGGTTCATGAAAGCAAGAAAGGACAACATCTTATCACAGGGCACAAGAAGAAATAAGCAGATGGACCACAAAGAATGCGCAGAAACCCAACAAATTGTCTATTGTGATTCAAGTAGTGGAACATTCAAAACTTTTCAATTTACTTCTATAATCAAATTTACTTTGTTCTCTTGGTATTTGTTGAAAAGCAGGCAGAAAGGTGTAGGAGAATGCACATGACTGGTGCAATATACAGTAAACTCCCAGTTAACCGGCACCCATGGGGATTGGTAGATTCCGGATAAGTGTAGTTTCTGGTTGCTTGAGAGTTACTATTAAAAATAGGCCTAACTAGGTTCTATAACCCATACTATAAACGCTGTATTTACTTGATATTAATATTTAATTACAGTAAATAAAAGCACATGATTAATTAATATTAATTCCGCCTCCAGTCAGTCCGGGCACCCAGTGGCAGCGTGATGTCTAATCCCAGACTGCCTTGTGCTCACAACTTTCAAGAGCAGTTATGTAGGGTCCGGGAGCATGAAAAAGGCTTGCTTTCACCTTTGAGAGCCCACTATAGAGAAAGGAAGCTGCAGAGCAAAGTAAGTGTTAATTTTAATGTACAGTATCTTTGTTTTGTTTTTCTGGTTGCTTGAGTTCTGGTTAACTGAGAGTTTACAGTATAGCAGCAGTTTTAAAACTGTTATGCATTTGCAAGGACACTAGGTGGCAGCATGTACACAAAAAAATCAAGAGGAATAATGTGATACAAAGTATAGATCAAAGCAAATGTTAGACTCCTGCACTCAGATATTCCATTGTACAGTGCATGCTGGGTAACCAGGGTACAGTGCAGAACCTGTACATTCCCCTGAACAGAGGATGCTGGGTAACAAGGGTACAATGCAGAACCTGTACATTCCCCTGTACAGTGCATGCTGGGTAACAAGGGAACAGTGCATGCTGGGTAACAAGGGAACAGTGCATGCTGGGTAACAAGGGAACAGTGCATGCTGGGTAACAAGGGAACAGTGTATGCTGGGTAACAAGGGTAGAGTGCAGAACCTGTACATTCCCCTGTACGGTGCATGCTGGGTAACAAGGGTACAGTGCAGAACCTGTACATTCCCCTAAACAGAGCATGCTGGGTAACAAGGGTACAGTGCAGAACCTGTACATTCCCCTCTACAGAGCATGCTGGGTAACAAGGGTACAGTGCATGCTGGGTAACAAGGGAACTGTGCATGCTGGGTAACAAGGGTACAGTGCAGAACCTGTACATTCCCCTGTACGGTGCATGCTGGGTAACAAGGGTACAGTGCATGCTGGGTAACAAGGGTACAGTGCAGAACCTGTACATTCCCCTGTACGGTGCATGCTGGGTCACAAGGGTACAGTGCAGAACCTGTACATTCCCCTGTACGGTGCATGCTGGGTCACAAGGGTACAGTGCAGAACCTGTACATTCCCCTGTACGGTGCATGCTGGGTAACAAGGGTACAGTGCAGAACCTCTACATTCCCCTGTACAGAGCATGCTGGGTAACAAGGGTACCATGCAGAACCTGTAAATTCCCCTGTACGGTGCATGCTGGGTAACAAGGGTACAGTGCAGAACCTGTACATTCCCCTGTACGGTGCATGCTGGGTAACAAGGGTACAGTGCAGATCCTGAACATTCCCCTGTACGGTGCATGCTGGGTAACATGGGAACAGTGCACAGAATATACAGTGCGTAATTCCAGTGATCTGGTGCTTGAGAAGCTTCACTCGGCTTTTTGTGGACTGAAGTGACATACCGATACCATTAGTAAAGTATAAACTTCAGCTTAGCTTAATGGAAAATAAATAAAACGTATCTAGGAGGTATAAACAGTGTAATTCTGCTAATGCAGACAAGGCAACACCAATATACACAACATCTGGTCCGCCAGTCACCCTGGAAATATCTGTATATCACAAATTCCTACATTATATAGCAGTTTAAATGGAGACCTTGTCACATTGAAATACATTGCGGCCTCGCAAACTCACGACTGCCGAATGCATGCATACAGCAAGTTAGTTTATGTTGGTACCAGAAGCCATAAAGTAATAAGTGTTTGCAGACATATCTGCTGGGGAGTATGTTAGTATCCCGCACAGATACATTTTCTACTCTACATAAATTATGCTTACAAGAACATTTCCTTTCCTTCTCTATGAGGAGAGTCCAGAACCTGGCCACCAGGAGGGGGCAAAGACACCCCAGCCAAAGGCTTAAATACCTCTCCCACTTCCCCCATCCCCCAGTCATTCTGCCGAGGGAACAAGGAACAGTAGGAGAAACATCAGGGTATAAAGGGTGCCAGAAGAATAAACAACAGAGAACACGGGCGGGGGCCATGGACTCTCCTCATACAGAAGGAAATTATCTGGTAAGCATAATATATGTTTTCCTTCTTTATATGAGGCGAGTCCACAGTTTCATTCATTACTTGTGGGAAACATAAACCCAAGCTCTAGCTGACACTGAAAGAATAGGGTCCGCCTCTGGTTTTACCCTCCCGTTTTCAGAGGGCACCACAGCCTGCAAAACCTTTCTTCCAAAAGCTGCTTCAGCCGAAGCAAAAACATCAAAACTTGTAAAACTTTGAAAAGGTATGTATGGAGGACCAGGTAGCCGCCCTACATATCTGCTGCATAAAGGCCTCATTCTTAAAGGCCCAAGAGGAAGCCACAGCTCTAGTTGAATAAGCCTTAATCCTCTGAGGAGGCTTATGACCCGCTGTCTCATATGCTAAGCGAATAAGACTCCTCAACCAAAAAGATGTGGAAGAGGCCTTCTGCCCTCTACACTTCCCAGAATAGACAACAAACAAAAAAGAAGTCTGTCTAAATTCCTTCCTAGCTTGAAAATAGAATTTCAAAGCCCAAACCATATCCAAATTATGAAGTAATCGTTCCTTCGAAGAAGAAGGATTAGGATACAAGGAAGGAACCACAATCTCCTGATTGATGTTGCGATCAGAAACAACCTTAGGGAGAAAACCTAACCCAGTACGAAGAACAGCCTTATCAGCATTAAAAACTATGTAAGGAGGCTCACATTGCAAGGCAGCCATCTCAGATACTCTGCACGCCGAAGCAATAGTCAGTAGAAAAAGAATCTTCCAAGACAGTAATTTAATGTCAACCACATGCATAGGCTCAAACGGAGCCCTCTGCAAAACTTTAAGAACTAGATTTAAAATCAGAGGAGGAGCAAAATATCTAAACAAAGGCCTGATACTAGCCAGAGCCTGAACAAAAGACTGAACATCAGGAAGCTCAGCGAGCCTCTTGTGCAATAAAACAGATATAGCCGATATCTGTCCCTTTAGGGAACTAGCAGAAAGGCCCTTTTCCAGACCATCCTGGAGAAAGCAAAGAATCCTGGAAACCTTGACCTTATGCCAAGGGAATCCACGCTCTTCACACCAGAATAAGTAGGTCCTCCGCACCTTATAATAGATGCGACGAGTGACTGGCTTGTATGAGAGTATCAATCACTCTCTAAGAAAAACCTCTCTTGGCTAGGACTAAGCGTTCAATCTCCACGCAGTCAGCCTCAGAGAATCTAGATTTTGATGAACAAAAAAGGACCCTGTTCCAGCAGATCCCTGCGACAAGGTATCCTCCATGGTGGAGATGAAGACATCCCCATCAGGTCCGCGAACCACATCCTTCACGGCCACGATGGAGCTATTAGTATTGCCAAAGCTTGCTCCTGTTTGATGCGGGCCACTACCCGAGTAAGAAGTGGTAACGGTGGAAAAATTAAAACTAGATTGAACCTCCAAGGCCCTGCTAATGCATCTATTAGCTCTGCCTGAGGATCCCTGGACCGCGACCCGTATCTGGGTAGCTTGGAATTGAGCCTGGGACGCCATGAGATCTATCTCCGGCGTCCCCATCGGCTGCAAATCTCCACAAACACCTCGGGATGGAGAGACCATTCCTCCTGATGAAATGATTATCTGCTGAGGAAATACGCTTCCCAGTTGTCCACACCCGGAATGTGGATCGCTGACAGTGAGCAGTTGTGGGCCTCCACCCATTACAGAATTCGAGATACTTCCCTCATTGCTAGGGAGCTCCTCGTTCCCCCCTGATGGTTGATGTAAGCCACCGAGGTTATGTTGTCTGAATGGAATCTGATAAATTGGGACGAACCCAGAAGAGGTCAAGTCTTCAGAGAATTGAAGTTCGCTCAAAGTTCCAAAATGTTGATCAGGAGGAGAAATTCCTCTCGAGTCCACAGGCCCTGCTCCTTCCTGGTACCCCAAACAGCTCCCCATCCTGAAAGACTTGCGTCCGTAGTCACAATTTCCCAGGATGGTCTCAAGAAAGATGTCCCTTGGGACAGGTGATCTGGACAGATCCACCAAGAGAGCGATTCTCTCGACCGGTTGTCCAGAGAAATCTGTTGCAACAGATCTGAGTGGTCGCCGTTCCACTGATTCAGCATGCACAGCTGAAGAGGTCTGATATGGAATCTGGGGAATTGAATGAAGTCTATGCTGGACACCATGAGCCCAATTGCCCCCATACACCAGGCCACAGAGGGCCTTACGGAGGTCTGTAGGGCAAGACAATTGGAAGTTATTTTGGAACGTCTCTGGTCTGTAAGAAATATCCTCATGGATATTGAGTCTAGTATCGTACCCAGGAATTCCACCCTGTTACTGGGAACAAGAGAACTCTTTTCTAAGTTTATCTTCCATCTATGAGCACAAAGAAGAAGCAGAAGAGCTTTTGAATGGTCCTCTGCCAGCCCACAGGATGGTGCTTGAACCAGGATGTCGTCTACTGCTATACATCTGGTTCTCACCACTGCGAGCAGGGCCCCCAGAACCTTCGTAAAGACTCTTGGGGCAGTAGACCAAATGGAAGTGCTACAAACTGGAAATGCTGGTCCAGGAAAGCAAATCTTAGGAACTTGAAGTGTTCCTTATGGATTGGAATGTGAAGGTAAGCATCCTTCAAGTCTATTGTAGTCATGAACTGTCCTTCTTGAACTAAGGGCAGAATGTTGTCTCCATCTTGAACAATAGGACCAACACGAACTTGTTTAAGCACTTTAGGTCCAGAATCGGGCGAAAAGTTATCTCCTTCTTTGGGACCACAATAAGGTTTGAGTAGTACCCTAGACCTCTCTCTGCTAGAGATACCGGTACAATGACTCCCAGGGAGGAGAGATCCCTCACGCACCCTAGAAAAGCCTCTCGTTTTTCTGGTCTTGAAGACAGGTTTGACTAGAGGAATCTAGAGGAATCTGCCCATGGGTGGATGAGATTTGAAACCTATCCTGTATCCCTGGGCAATAAGCTCCAGGACCCAAGGGTCTTGCACATGCCCCAGCCAAGCCTCCAAAAAGAAAGATAGTCTGCCCCCAACACGATCCAGAGACGGAACGGGGGCCGCCCCTTTATGCCGACTTTGCTTCATGTTCTGTTTGGATTTATTCCAAGACTGAGTCGGTTTCCAAGTTCCCTTGGACTGTTCAGGCTTCACGGAGGGCTGCTGGGGTTGGGATTTATCCAAATGAAAATTAGGACCTTCTCCTTTAGGTTTGTTCTTCTTATCCTGCGGTAAAAAAGGCACCTTTGCCTCCAGTGACCGTGGATATGATTGAGTCCAGGCCTGGACCAAAAAGTATCTTCCCCCTTAAAATGGAAAGGAAAGAAGTCTAGATTTAGAAGTCATGTCCGCAGACCAAGACTTCAGCCAAAGTGCCCTATGGGCTAGCACAGAAAAATCTGACGCCTTGGCATTCAGGCAAATAATCTGCATATTTGCATCACAAATAAAAGAATTAGCTACCCTCAAGGCCTTAATTCTTTCCTGGATCGTATCAAGGGGACTTTCCACCTCGATCAATTTAGATAAAGAGTCGCACCAATAGGTAGCGGCTCCAGCCACCGCAGCATCTGCTGCTGCCGGTTGAAACAAGTATTCAGTGTGCTGAAACATCTTTCTCAACAGAGTTTCTAGCTTCTTACCCATGGGCTCTTTAAACGATGAACTATCCTCAAGCGGGATAGTAGTGTGTTTAGCAAGCGTGGAGATAGCTCCATCCACCTTAGGGACCGAAACCCCACAACTCCAATTGAGAGTCCGGAACCGGGAATAATTTCTTAAAACAAGAAGGGGAAAAAGAAGAACCAAGTCTTTCCCATTCATTCTTAATAATATTCACCATCTTTAGGGGAACCAGGAAAGGCTGTGGTACAACCCTGTCATCGTAGACCTTATTTAGTTTAGGAATACAAGGTTCCTCAGGTAATTTAGGTTCTGGAACCTCAAAAGTAGCCAAAACTTCCTTTAACAGAAAGTGTAAGTGCTCAATCCTAAATCTAAAGTCTGGTTCCTCCACAGCTGGTGGCTTAGAGGCAGCAGATTCTGACCCAGAAAGAGCATCCTCTGAAGTATCAGAGGCATCTTCATCAGCGGATAATCTTGTATCAGATAAATCCGACAAGTTAGTAGATGACCCCTGGGAAGGATAGCAATATTTGGCCTTATGATTGCACTTAGCAGGGCGAGGTGAAGCACTGAAGGCCGCAGACACTGCCGTTTGAAGCTGTTCAGTAAAGTCTGGCGGTAAGAGGGCCCCTCCAGAAGGAGGATTAGCACTGCAATGAGAAGCTGCATGTGTAATAGGAGATGACTGCAGGGAACGCACCTCACGGGATTGTGACACCTCAGAGGTGGACGGCTCAGTGGTACTAAACATCTTTGTTTTCTTAGATATCATTACTTTATCAAGGCATGTGGAACATAATTGAGCAGGCGGATATACCATAACCTCTTCACAATATAGACAGGTATTAAACTTAGGAAAAGAGGGACTACACTCTAACGTATCAAAGTCCTCCATAGCTTGCGCTTGTAAGATGGACTATAGAAAAAGATAAATGGCACCTTTATACCCCCAATGGCTTGGGCACTCACCACCTCCTATGACCCAGGCCCAAAGAGAAATCGGATTAGTCTCCTGTAAACCGCACAGTCAGGAAAGAGAAAATCAGTGTGACCACACCCGGTCACATGGTGCACCATGCAGGACCGCCCCTGCTACAGGAAAAAGCGCCCACCAAACCTAACAGGCTGCACAGCTATCCAAAACTAAAGTAAAACCTGAATGTTCCAACAACGGCCTGAGCCTCATCTCCCACATGTCGCAGCATAAAACATAATAAAGTGAAATATGTGATAAATCCCCCCTGTTCAATAATCCCCTTCCGGAGATATTAACCCTTGATGCCATACAGATAAAAGGAGTCACACTGTGACCCTATCTTCTTGCGTTATCATATGTGTATAAAAAAATGAAACTATCTTACCAGAATCTCTGCCGTGGAACAGACACACGGCCTCTCAAGTTTGACAGTCTTGTAGCATCACTCCTTACATGGACTTGAGTGATAGAAGCAGGTAGTGAAACTCGTCAACACTGATTGCTTAGGAGCTGTTAATACAAGTCTGGATGGGTTCGCAGAAAGATTCTCCCTGCATCTCCAGACCCTAACATTCGCCAATGCTCTCACTGAGAGGCTGACAAGACTACTTAAAACTCCAGTCCCATTCCGAAGGATACTACCCTCCATAAGGAACTACTCCGTATCTTCTGGCACTTCTCTGCCAACCTCCTGTGATAAAAGGCAAATAATGACTGGGGGAGGTATTTAAGCCTTTGGCTGGGGTGTCTTTGCCTCCTCCTGGTGGCCAGGTTCTGTATTCCCACAAGTAAGGAATGAAGCCGTGGACTCTCCTCATATTAAGAAGGAAAGAAGACAGATATGTTAGTAATACAAGACGAGTGTGGAGGTCTGGCTGATTTAAGACTGAGGGCCTTTTAGGTGAGGCTCAGTAAATTAAGATTCTCTTTAGAATACAAGAAGTCAGCGGGAGGAACAGCTGAAAGCACATGACATTTTACAAGTCTAAAAGAGCCAATCACAATGGTTTGGAGAATTCATGAAGAATGCTAAGGAGGAGGTTACAGTTCAGTTAAAATCTAGACAAGTAATACAGATAAGAACAGAAGGATTCAGCAAGTGCGTTAGATAAGGCATCTAAGCTAAAGAGCCAGCCAATTTTTGGTTTAGACCCTGGACAGCACTTGTCTATTGGTGGGTGAATTTATCCACCAAACAGCAAGAACAACCCAGGTTGTTCACCAAAAATGGGCCAGCATCTACACTTACATTCTTGCTTTTCAAATAAAGATACCAAGAGAATTTAGAAAATTTGATAATAGGAGTAAATTAGAAAGTTGCTTAAAATTGCATGCTCAATCTGAATCACGAAAGAAAAAATTTGGGTTCAGTGTCCCTTTAAGTCAGTGTGTTACATACATACACACACATACATATATTTACTGACATTTATTACCCACAGAGTAGTAGGGAACACAAATGGGTGTCACGGCCTAATTTTAAGGTACCAGTAGCTTCCTGGCTCCTAGATTGTTAAGCCCTGATCTATAGCAAGGTTCTTCAAACCACGGGTCGGGACCCATTACTGGGTGGCAACACCATGTTTACTGGGTCATGACTTGTGTGTGTGTTGTAGGATAGTGTATGTGGTGTGTGTTGTATGAGAGTATGTATGTGTTATTACCATTTACAACACTTGCAAGTTTGACTACAATTAGGAATAAAGTATGCACACATTTTCATCACTTTACAAAAAATTGCAGCCACCTTGCTGTATAATACTTCAGAAATGTTCAGACCAAGCATAAAAATAGGGTATGTGGTATCATGGGACTGCATCTTGGGGAAAAAAAAGTTTGAAGAACCCTGATCTATAGGACTTACTAACCGTTCTAAAAACTGACAAACCGGGCAGAAATAATGGTGGCATTGGCATCTAAACCAGTCAGCTCCAGTTAAATGCCAGAAACATAAGACTTGCTACAGCCATTTTAGCAGCAGTCTTGACATACAAATACAAGTCATTCTCTCTCCGAAGGGAACAAACCACAATTATAATTACCCTGGCCATTTGTATACGGACAGTAATAACGATTTATCATATAACAACAAAAAAACTGAACAGAAAATATTGTAGTGAGGAAGGTGTGGTAGGACTCACCAGGATCCGAACCATTTTCATCCCTTTCCTTTCCCGTTCCGGAGTCAGGCTGGAGCGATGATGAAGCTTCTCCCTCTTCCTCCTCAAAGCTTGAATCACCCAGCCCTGAGCTGCTATCACTACTGTTACACCCTCTGTAGCTGTCGTAGCCACTGAAAAGGTCATAAGCATCATCCCCATCCAGAGAGTTTTCTTCCATAGTCAAAGGAAGCCTGACCTGTAAGCCAAGTGAGACAACAGTAATGGCATCACCCATGCTAATCAGATGATACTAACGAGATGGAGAGATTGTATCACTTATTTTTTAGTAGCTAGGGTTACCATCTAGACTTTATAATCACTATGTGGTCCTATAAATCTGTATTGTGTTAGGATGAGACAAGTAAAGGAAGCCTGACCTGTAAGCCGAGACAACAGTAATGGCATCACCCATGCTAATCAGCTGATACTAAAGAGACAGAGAGATCTTATCACTTATTGTCTAGTACAGGGTTGCCCAATAGGTAGAACAGGATCTACCAGTAGAACCCGAAGGCGCTGCTGGTAGATCGTGGCCGATGTGATCAAAATTATGTGGTCAACTTACGCTGTCTCAACACTGGGGTGCGAGTATGGTTGCTAGGGATACCCACTTTATCTACCGCAGTGTGTGAAGGGGCAGGTCATTAAACAGTCTGATGGTCGGGCATGGAAAGTGCTACAGAATTGGATCTTGAGGGACATCAATTTCAACCAATTAATGTAGATGATTTTTGAACGACAACACAATTGGCCTTTCAAAAGCATGGTTGCGCAAGTACTCTCCCTTTAGATATGGTGGTATAGTATAGTTAGTATGGTAAGCGTCAATAGATAGAAAAAGTAAAGGCAGAAGCTGCTGTGCTATGCTAAAGGAAAAAGTCTGATTAACGTCTGGCAAATGAATGTGTTGACCCAGTAAAAATGGTCTGCATGGCGCGCTATTGAAATTTATTTGTGTAAACCTCACTGGGTCATATTAGGCCAAGCCTGCGGCGCAAAGTAAAGAGGGTCATTGTCAGTAATTTGAATGCAGTGTTTTGTAACATGGCACAAGGGGTTGCTCCTGTTAACCTGAATTAAAGTCACTGCTACTTTTGACATCAGGATTATTCTTTTGTATCTTTATGCTTTTGCACATCCATGTGTTGCTAAATCATGCAACCTTAAAAGGATATAAAACACACATTTAATTTTATTTTCATGATTCAGATATAGAATATACAATTATAAACAACTTTCTAATTTACTCCAATTATCAATTTTTCTTCATTCTCTTGGTATCTTTATTTGAAAAAGCAGTAATGTAGGCTTAGGAGCCAGCCTATTTTTAGTGGGTAGATCTCGTTGAGCTGATCATTTGAATAGTAGATCCCAACACAAAAAAGTGTGGGCACCCCTGGTCTAGTAGCTAGGGTTACCATCAGTATGTGGTCCTATAAATCTGTATTGTGTTAGGATCAGACAAGTAAAGGAAGACAGTAATGGCATCACCAAATCAGATCTGTACTAACGAGATGGAGAGATCTTATCACTTATTGTCTAGTACCTAGGGTTACCATCTAGGCTTTATCATCACTATGTGATCCTATAAATCTGAATTGTGGACATTTAGGATCAGACAAGTAAAAGAAGCCTGACTTGTAAGCCAGGACAACAGTAATGGCATCACCTAATCAGATCTGTACCAACGAGATAAAGAGAGATATCATCACTTATTCTCTAGTACCTAGGGTTATCATCTGTCAGGGTGAGAGGAATCAGACTGAGACGAGAAGTGCAAAAATAATTACACCTTTATTAATAGCAAAAAATAATAAAAAAGTCCACAAGACAAATAACAAGCCAGGAATTGAAAACCAGAGCTGGTAGTCTGACGAGCTGAGTCAGGAGCCAAAGCGAGTAGTCAGATGAGGCAGAATCAGGAACAAGGAGAACAGCTGAGTCAGGAACAAGCCAGGGATAAGGAACTAGGAGGGACATCAGACAGCCAGGTAATACACAGGAGCTCTCACAAACAGGTCTGAGACAATGCAAGGGCAAAGCATACTGAAAGAGACCCTTTAAATAATAAGTGATGACATCACAATTCTGAGACTGCATCCTGTCTCACACTGATGATGTAAACCAGTCTGGTCATAAAAGGAAGTGCAGCAAATGATCAGCATCACACAGTACGCACCAGAGTCCGCAAGAGAGGTAAGTAAAATGGCTGCCAGCAGCACATGGCAAACAGAGCAGGGAAAAAACCCTGACAGTACCCTCCCCTCAACGACCCCTCCCCCGTGGGAGGACAAAATACTTATTGGGGAAACGGGCATGGAAGGCATGGAGGGCGGGAGCATGAACATCAGAGTAGGTAACCCATGAACGCTCCTGCGGATTGTAGCCCCTCCAGTGAACCAAATACTGTACGTGACCCCTGGACATACGAGTCAATAATGCTGCTGACCTCATACTCCTCATAGTTCTCAAAAAAGATAGGACGGGGACGAGGCAACACAGTGGTAAACCGATTACAAACCAATGGTTTCAAGAGGGAGACATGAAAAACATTGGAGATGCGCATTGCAGGAGGAAGGTCAAGAGCATAGGCCACAGGATTGACCCGTTGGAGTATTCGAAAAGGACCAACATAACGGGGAGCCCGTTTATTGGAAGGCACACAAAGGTTCAAGTTGCGGGAGCACAGCCAAACTCTCTCACCAACCTGGTAGGAAGGCGTGGGCAGACGCCTATGATCAGCCTGGAACTTTTGGCGCTGCATAGAACGATGAAGGCAATCCTGAATCTGCACCCACGTGGAACCTAGTTGCCGGAGATGCTCTTCCAAAGCCGGAATACCCCGAGACATGAATGAATCGCGCAAAAAGGATGGTTGAAACCCATAATTCGCCATGAACAGGGATAAGTTGGAGGAAGCATTAAAAGCACTATTACGAGCAAACTCTGTCCAAGGTAACAGTTCAGACCAATTATTGTAGTGATCTGAGACAAAGCAACGGAGGAACTGTTCCAGAGCTTGATTAGACCGTTCCGCAGCCCCATTGGATTGAGGGTGATATGCAGAGGAGAAGGAAAGCTGGATCCCCATTTGAGCACAAAAGGAACCCCAAAATCTGGAGACAAACTGGCAACCCCGGTCCGACAGTATCTCCTTGGGTAACCCATGTAAACGGAAGACCTCCCGGGCAAAAATTGAAGCAAGCTCCTGAGCAGTAGGCAACTTCTTCAAGGGAATGCAATGTGACATTTTAGAAAAACGGTCAACCACCATAAGGATAACAGTATTGCCATTGGAAACAGGGAGCTCGACAATGAAGTCCATGGAAAGATGTGTCCAAGGACGCTCACCATTAGCAATAGGTTGTAGAAGACCCACAGGAAGACGTCGAGGAGTCTTATTCTGTGCACAAACTGAGCAGGAGGCAACATACGCAGCAACATCAGAATGAAGACCATTTGGTTCTTGCCTGGGTGACCTGCGGCTTTAGGATAGTGGTAAGTGTGCAAATGTTTAGTTCGAAGATTCTCAGAAACAAAACACTTACCACTAGGTTTCTCAGGAGGTGCATTGGTTTGTACAGCCAGGATCTCCTCCCCCAAGGGAGAAGTCAAATTAGTACGTATGGTAGCAAAATATGGTCAGGAGGTATAACTGGAGTAGGTACAGACTCCTCCTTGGACAGAGGCAAAAATTGTAGAGAATTCTTGTGGTCAGTAAGAATGAGCACTGGCACGCTAGTACCCTCGAGAAGATGCCTCCATTCCTTGAGTGCCAAAATTATGGCCAGTAATTCCCTGTCGCCAATTTCATAATTGCACTCCGCTAGAGACAATTTCTTAAAGAAGAAAACACACGGATGCAAGGAACCGTCAGGCGTAGGACGTTGAGACAAGAGGGCACCTACTCCAGTCTCAGACGCATCGACCTCAAGAACGAAAGGCAGGACAGGGTTAGGATGAGCCAGAACTGGAGCGGCAGCAAAGGCAGTCTTAAGACTATCAAAGGCATTTATGGCAGTAGGTGACCAATGGAGTGGATCATTCTCTTTACGGGTCATGTCAGTGATAGGTTTGACTAAGGAAGAAAAGTTTTTAATAAACTTTCTATAGTAATTGGCGAACCCCAAAAAAACATTCAATAGACCGAAGACCAACTGGGCGAGGCCACTGCAGATAACTTGTCAGGATCCATGGAGAACCCTGCAACAGAGATAACATAACCTAGGAAGGTTACTGGAGTCTGATGGAACTCACATTTCACTCACAGGCCGTTCTCACGTAGTCTCTGAAGAACCTGTGTAACATCAGAACGATGAGCCTCAAATGTGGGTGAGTGTATGAGGATGTTGTCTAAGTACACCACAACACACTGTTGCAACATATCTCGTAGGAAATCATTAATAAATTCCTGGAAAACAGCAGGAGCATTACATAGGCCAAAGGGCATTACAAGATACTCATAATGCCCGCTCCTGGTTTTAAATGCTGTTTTCCATTCGTGGCCCTCCTTGATCCTAACGAGATTGGACGCTCCTCTCAAATCAAGTTTAGTAAAGATCGTAGTGTCAGGGTACCCGAGTAGGATTCATATATATATATGGTTGCTAAGACCACAGGATAAATTACGTATGAAACTAGTTGCATCAGTTTATTTACTGTAGATTGCAGTCCTCTATGCCAAAATGATGTTTGGCTGTATAAACCAAACCCCCCTCTCTCATTCTTGAAAAGAAACGTTTTTCAAAGTTACCTTAAGGAAGGACAAAAGGTTTAAAGCTTTATACAAGATAAGACCAGTGAAACATTTCCAGGTAAATATTAGCATTTTGGAACCTTCAGATGTGTAATCAAATTTACTGCTTCTTACAAAGGAGGCCTGGATAAAGAGTGCCCCTATCTAGAGGAGTGGACGGTCCGTCTGGAAGGATAATTGAATGAACAAACGTTTTCAAAGGAAATAGTCTTATGCACGTAGGTGCTAAATTGTCTCCCTGCTGTGTGTTGAATCCACATCGGTGCTGACTAACAATGAAACCCGTCTACATTGTGACTCTCAAAATTCACTGTTTAAAATACAACTGTAGATTTCAAGTAAAATATACCTCAGTATTGTAGGAAAATATATATTTTAATGGATATGAGACTGTCTATTTATGTGATATTAAATATGAACATATGAATATGGGAGATTATGGACCTAAGAAGCAGAGACAAATAACATTCATATTAGATAAATATTTGCTGAGATTGATAAATATTGCAAATAGATATATGAATGTTTAACATTTCTAACAATTATTTCTTTGTGTTGCAGACAAAAATTGGTCATGGGCATCAATCTAAACATTCAGAAAGAAGTGCACTGAATGTGAAATATGCTGTGTTTTTATATGAATAAAAGGAAGAAATAACTAAATACTATTTTTAAATAGATTTTAAGATAATAATATGATGTTAAAAATAATACTGATGTTTCATATTAAAATAGTCAGGATGAATAATGTGACATAGTCCAATACACTTGGAACATGTGACTTGTAATATAAAGAAATTATAGTATTTTTAAATAAGCATTTTAAAGAAATGGATTTACTGTATAGAAAGTATTAAGAATGAACCGTTTGTCTCCGTCTGCTGCCCCCGGTGTTGTGAAATGAGAATTACAACCAAAAGATTTGACTGTTAACAAAGATGCGTTTCCCTAGCAACCATGCATTTCCAGGGAACCAATGAGATGTTTAGCTCCGAAGGGCCTCCCATATTGTTTCATCAATTATTAAGTTATATAAGCTGAATGCAACAGGAGAAGGGAGCTGACTTTTGCTGAACTGGACTGATAACTTGTTGCATGGAATACAGTTACTTTAAGCAAATTTGGCTACCTCCTCTTATTCATATTGCAAATACACTTATTTTAATATGAGATGAAAATAAGAAGTTTTGGAAGCTGAATATCGATTTGGTTATTTTTGGTAAAGTATAAGAGGTTGCTAAATATAGGTAATATTTAAAACAAACATCCATTGTTGCTGTAGTTAGCAGACTTAAAGGAATACATTGTATTTTAACCTTGTATTTCATAGCCTGTGTATTTTAAAACTAATCCTTAGTGCCAAGTAATTTATGTTTGCAAACATATATATATAAGAATTGGTCTTAATTATAAGTAAATTGGCATTTAAACTGACTGCTTACATTAAGAATATATGTACTTCTAGTGTTCTAATTAGAATTGTATAAGAATCATTTGTTTATTTAAATAACTTAAATGTACCAATCTGAATATTAGTGGCTCATATCTTGGTATTTTATTGTGGTATTTTAAATGCAACTCTGATTTGAGAGACTATTGTGAATAAGTCAACTTTTATGATCTTTGCATAGCATATTTTAATAGTTCAAACGTGTATAGTATTGATTCATATCTGTCTTTCTGCAAATATATTTCAATGTGTCTATAAATTTTAACTAATATAAAGAATTTAGGAATTTACATTAATTTTATTGTTTCGTATATGCATTTTATTGGGGTTTTATTTTAAAGAATTATTAAATATATTGTATAATAACCCGGCCATATACTGACAGTAGCTCCCTTGAGGCGGTCAAGAGTTCCGTAATGAGCGGAATAGGGTAAGCATTATTAATGGTAAGACGATTAAGACCCCTATAATCGATGAATGGTCTTAACTCGCCACCATTTTTCTTCACAAAGAAGAAGAAGCCAGCCTCTGCAGGAGAGCAGGATTTGCGGATGATCCCCGACGACAGAGCATCGGCAACATACTCCTACATAGCACAATTCTCCGCAACAGACAGAGGGTAAACCCGGCCCAGAGGAGAAATGGCTCTGGGTTGCAGGTCTATAGCACAATCTTAAGACCAGTGAGGAGGCAACGTACCGGCACGCACCTTGTCAAAAACGTCTAGGAACTCTCGGTACTCCTCTGGCAATTGAGATACCAAGGAAGTGCACAAGACTTTAACTGGTTTCCAAAGACAAGTGGAAATACATTGCAGAGACCACGACAAAATTTCGGACCTGCGCCAGTCGAGACTGGGATTGTGCTTATGGAGCCAAGGATAACCCAGAACAACCGGAAAATGCGGAGAGTTTATCACCTGGAACTGGAGGGTTTCAAAATGGAGAACACCAACAGCCATGGATAACGGAGCAGTTTCATAACGAGTGCAGGCTGAAGGGGCCTGCCATCAATGGCATCAATAGCAAGCGGAACGGACAGAGGCAAAACAGAGATGGAGTGCTTTGATACAAAAGCACAGTCAATGAAATAGCCCGCAGCACCGGAGTCAACAAGAGCCTGGGTGACTATGGAGGAGTCCACCCAGGAAAGGACAACCGTGACCAAAGGTTTCTCCTTTAGCGGTTCTGGGGACGAGGATAAACCACCCAAGGTCTGCCCCCGACAGGACCTTAGGTGTGAGCGTTTCCCGGCCGTGTAGGACAAGACTTCAAAAGGTGGCCCTGTAACCCACAATAGAAGCAGAGCCCCTCCCTCCTCCTAAAGGCCCTCTCTGACGCGTGAATCCCAACTGCATCGGCTAAGCAGTACCTGGTGACTCGAGACGAGAGGGAGGCATGGGTGGGAACGAACACATAGGAGACAACGGAACAGGAGGCTTCCGCAAGCGCTCCTTGAAAGAGGGCCTCTCTGTGAGTCTGATGTCAATTAGGATCAAAAAAGACACCAATGCCTCGAGATCCTCTGGAAAATCTCTGGCAGGAACTTTGTCTTTAAATCGCATCAGAGAGCCCATGAAAGAAGGCGGCAATAAGGGCTTCATTTTTCCAACCTACCTCTGCGGCAAACGTACGGAACTCAATGGCATACTAAGCAACCAATCTTGTACCTTGCTGAATGGACATGAGTCGTTTAGCAGTAGAGGAGGAGCGAGCCGGAACATTAAATACCATTCGAAAGGAGGCCACAAATTCAGGGTAATTTGAAATCACAGGTTTATTAGTCTCCCACAAGGGATTAGCCCAGGCAAGTGTCAGAGAGTAACGAGATGAGAAATCCCACCTTAGCTCTGTCAGAGGGAAACGCCTGAGGTAACATCTCAAAGTAAATGCCAGCCTGGTACAAAAACCCTCTGCACTGATTAGGATCGCCTCCATATCGCTGAGGTAGAGGTGCAGAACCGGACATGCTCCTGGTAAGACTAGGTGCAGCAGCGGAAACAGGAGCAGCCATAACTTGCGGGACACTTTGGTCCAAATGTGCAGTGCGAGTCAGCAGGGTTTGCAGGGCTAGTGCAAATTGATCCAAGAGGTGATCCTGTTCATCCATTCTGGAAATTATGGCAGGTAAAGGTGGATTATTAGCACCATCAGGATTCATGGCCCTTGCGTAATGTCAAGGTGCCAGGAATCAGACTGAGACGAGAAGTGCAAAAATAATCACACCTTTATTAATAGCAAAAAATAATAAAAATTCCACAAGACAAAAAACAAGCCAGGAATCAAAACCAGAGCTGGTAGTCAGACGAGCCGAGTCAGGAGCCAAAGCGAATAGTCAGACGAGCCAGAATCAGGAACAAGGGGAACAGCCGAGTCAGGAACAAGAAAGGGATCAGGAACCAGGAGGGACGTCAGACAGCCAGGTAATACACAGGAGCTCTCACAAACAGGTCAACGCAAGGGAAAAGCATACTGAACAGAGGCCCTTTAAATAATAAGTGATGA
Source organism: Bombina bombina (assembly GCF_027579735.1). Classification (NCBI taxonomy): domain Eukaryota; kingdom Metazoa; phylum Chordata; class Amphibia; order Anura; family Bombinatoridae; genus Bombina; species Bombina bombina. The sequence continues at coordinate 446,277,177 of NC_069505.1, read as the reverse complement.
CATCACAATTCTGAGACTGCATCCTGTCTCACACTGATGATGTAAACCAGTCTGGTCATAAAAGGAAGTGTAGGAAATGAGAAGCATCACACAGTATGCACCAGAGACAGCAAGAGAGGTAAGTAAAATGGCTGCCAGCAGCACATGGCAAACAGAGCAGGGAAAAAACCCTGACACCATCTAGGCTTTATCATCACTATATGATCCTATAAATCTGTTTTGTGTTAGGATCAGACAAGTAAAGGAAGACTGACCTGTAAGCCGAGACAACAGTAATGGCATCACCTAATCAGATCTGTACTAAACAAATGGAGAGATCTTATCACTTATTCTCTAGTACCTAGGGTTACCATCTAGGCTTTATCATCACTATGTGATCCTATAAATCTGTATTGTGTTAGGTTCAGACAAGTAAAGGAAGTGAACAGGAATGTGCAAGCTCGGATACTGTGATATCCACAATCACTTTAAATGGTGAATACAAATTTATGACAAAAATAAAGGTTTTGTTGCTCTTTTCTTATAATAAGCAAGAAGAAATAACTTGTTCAACTTCTTATATAAGGTGAGGCTTTAGTTTAGTAATTGAATTAATATATATGAAATTATATCTTGCAATAACACATAAGGAAATGTGGATAGTTTCTGATATAAAAATGATACAACAAGGAGAACCACAGGAAAAAATGTGAGTGATAATTGGTTTAAATCACTCAAATGGCAGTTCAATAATATCCAGGGTAAAGTTGTTGCTTTAAGTATAAGCAAGGTTTTCACGCACTCACACAAGCAGACAATAAAATATGTACAGTCCAAACACACTCTCATATATCTCAAATACGTATCAAAAGTACTTTTCCAGATGACAGGTTAATAAGCAAAAGAGGCACTCGAATATAGGTTTGATACAAACAACATAAGGTAAGTATTTGTGCTTGGAGAGCGGTACTTAGCTTATAACCAGGGCGGTTGAGGCAGCGTGGGTATGAGAGAGCTGAAAGGAGCCGACAGGCAGGTAGATTGAGCTCCGGTAACCGCTCAGTGTGAGCGCGACTTCTGCGTCTGTAGTATGAAGTTCCGGTAAGCGTAGTAATCTGGCAGGCTGGTTCCGGTAGGGAGAAAAGGTAGCAAACGAATATGCAACGCATATAGTAAGGATTGAGCATAAAGACCTGAAAGACTAGTAAAGTCTAAGAGCAAAGTGAACTTTGAAGGAACAACTTCAATTTTCAGGCCCAGAATGAGGCTAGACTGTGTCCTTAAATAGGAAGGAAGTTCTTGAGAGGTGCAAATTTAAAGGTATATCACATGTCCCCCCCCCTCAGGGAATCACCCCTGGGGATTCTAAATGTGGTTTGAGGGGGTATTTCCTGTGGAAAGTCCTGACCAACTGGGGTGAATGAACAGATGAATGAATGAGCCAGGAGTTATCTTCTGGGCCGTAACCTTTCCATTTAATGAGATATTCCAATTTATGTCTATTTATCCTAGAGTCAAGTATGGATTCCACCTCAAATTCCTCCTGGTTATATACCATTACAGGAGATGGGGGTGAGTCAGAAGTGCGAACTTTGACAGGATATGGTTTCAACAAAGAGATATGAAAAGATGGATGAATTTTATAATCTGTAGGCAATTTAAGTTTTACCACATTGGAATTGATTACTTGTTCGATTGGGAAAGGACCCAAAAACTGATTAGCAAGTTTTTTGCTGGGAACATGAAGTTTGAGATTCCTAGTTGAAAGGAGTACTAAGTCCCCAATCTTGTAATCAGGGCCTTGTCTATGAGTTAGATCATAATATCTTTTTTGATAGTGTTTTGCTTCCTTCAGATGTAACTTCAGGACATTTAGTCTTTCTTGGAGATTGGATGTAAATTCTGTAGCTACTGGGGAATTTACTGTTTTACTAGAAAGAGATATAGTGTTAGGGTGGAAACCATATGTCGCATAAAAGGGGGAGGTTTTGATAGAAGCGCTTAAAGAATTGCCATGGGGAGATAATCTGACCAGTCATCTTGGAGATGTGATATATAACAACGTAAGAATTGCTCTATGGTCTGATTCAGTCTCTCTGTTAGTCCATTTGTCTGTGGATGGAAAGCAGTCGTATATCGATGGTCAATCTTTAACAGTTTACATAGAGATCTCCAGAAAGAGGATGTAAACTGGGTTCCCCTGTCTGTAACTATGTTGGTCGGTAGTCCATGTAATCTAACTACTTGGTCAAGAAAAACTCTAGCAGTTGTTATAGCTGTGGGTAATCCCTTGAGAGGGATGAAATGTGCTAGTCTGGTTAAATGATCCACTATTACCATGATAGTGTTATTATGTTGTGAAAGAGGTAATTCAACAATGAAATCCATTGCTATGGTACTCCATGGTTTATCCGGGATAGGCAGAGGTGTAAGTAAACCAATTGGTCTTTTGTGAACTAATTTGTTTCGGGCACAGTTCTCACACCCGGATACATATTCATAGATGTATTTATTCATGCCTGGCCACCAGAAATTACGTCTGGTGAGGTCAATGGTTTTTTGGATTCCCGGATGTCCAGAAATTATATCATCATGGGTATGTGAGAGGACTGATGATCTGATACTCTTGGGTACATATAGTTGATTGTTATGATAGTATAAGCCGGTTTGAGGGTCTTTGGAACAATACTGGTGAGGTATTGTATCTTCTTTTAAGGCATTATGTACTTCTTGTTCTATAGGTGTGAGGACACCAATGAACTTTTCAGGTGAGATAGTATAATTAGGTGGATCATGGGGTGAAGTTTCTGATATTCTAGATAGAGCATCAGCTTTCGTATTTTGAGTTCCTGGTTTGTAGGTGATGATGAAGTTAAAGCGGTCTAAGAATAAAGACCATCTAGCTTGTCTGGCTGTTAAAGTTTTGTTCTTCTTCAAATATTCAAGGTTCTTATGGTCAGTAAATATTATGAAGGGGAGTTTTGATCCTTCTAAGAGGTGTCTCCATTGTTCTAGAGCACTCTTTATAGCCAGAAGTTCCTTATCACCCACACTATAGTTAACTTCAGCACTAGTTAATGTTCTGGAAAAGAAAACGATTGGGTGAATTTCACCATCATCACCTTGCTTTTGAGAGAGTACTGCTCCTATGCCAGTGTTAGAGGCATCCACTTTGAGTTGGAATTGAGCTTCAAAATTGGGGAGCGAAAGTATTGGAGCAGTAGTGAATAGTTCTTTAAGGGTATCAAAGGTTTCTTGTGCTTTGTCAGACCACTTGAATTTTTGATTAACACTGGTTAATTGGGTTAGTGGTCTGACTATTGAAGAAATTTTTTTAATAAACTTTCGGTAAAAATTGGCGAAACCAATGAAGCGTTGTAGTGATTTTACAGTGGTGGGAATAGGCCAATCGATAATAGCAGAATTCTTTTCAGGATCCATTTGTATTTTATTAGGAGTGAGTATATAACCTAAGAACTTTATCTTAGAAACATGGAATACGCATTTTTCTAGCTTGGCGTATAATTTGTGTTCCTTAAGACGAGTAAGTACCCATCTTACGTGTTTTTGGTGTTCAGAGGGAGTTTTGGAATATATCAAGATGTCATCTAAGTATATGATAACACAAATGTCCATGAGATCATGGAATATTTCATTAATAAAATGCTGAAATGTCGCGGGAGCATTGCTCAGACCAAACGGCATCACATTATACTGGAAAAGCCCATAGCGGGTTCTAAAGGCGGTTTTCCATTCATGACCTTCTTTCATACGTATGAGGTTATAAGCCCCCTTAAGGTCAAGTTTGGAATAGATAGTTGCTTCATTCAATCGTTCTAATAATTCAGGTATAAGTGGTAGAGGGTATCTGTTTTTAATAGTTATTTCATTTAAAGCTCTATAATCAATGATAGGTCTTATAGTACCGTCTTTATTACGTACCAGAAACATTCCAGCTGATGATGGTGATGTTGAATGTGATATAAAACCTTTTCGGAGGTTGTCGTCGAGATAAGAGCGTAAATAAGTTAACTCTTCTTGTGATAATGGGTATATTTTACCGTGAGGTATTTGAGACCCTGGTATTATATCAATGGGGCAGTCAAACTCCCTATGAGGAGGGAGATTTTCTGCTTCTTTTAAGTCAAACACCTCTGCCAGATCCTGATAAATTTCTGGTAGTTCTTTTTCTATGGTAGAGATTAGCTGAAAAGGATAACAGGTATTTAAACAGTATGGTGATTCTAAAGTTAGCTGTGTGTTTGACCAGTCAATGCTGGGATTATGTTTGTTTAACCAAGAAAATCCTAGAATAAGAGTATGCATATGGATAGTGATTAAATCAAAGGACAGATATTCAGTATGGCCTTTATCAGTAGTCACTAAAAGTGGTATTGTTTGATGTGTAATGGGACCATTTTGTATGTGTGTGCCGTCAATGAGTTTAACAGATACTGGTTGTGCCTTGCAAACAATAGGGATTTTATTTAATTTAACAAATATATCAATATAATTTCCGGCTGCCCCAGAATCGATCAACGCTTTAGATCGTATGTTTTTCTGATCCCACTGTAAAGAAAGATCAACAGTCAGTTGAGGGTTTTGAGCAAGGAGTAAAATATTATGTTTTATAATCATCTTACCCTTTTTTTTTCTTAGAAGATTTGGGCAGTTTGAAACGGAATGTTCTTTTTGCCCACAATATAAACAAAGGTTTTCAGATTTACGTCTGGCCTTTTCTTCGGATGTAAGGGGTCCCCTTATAGCTCCAATTTCCATTGGAGTTTGATTGGATGTACCCTTTTCCTGTGTTGGAGTGTAATGATATGAACGTCGCTGTGTTACATCAAAAGAAGCCCTTTCAGCCTTCCTTTCACGTAGTCTACGATCCAGAGTTGTGCTCAATTTTATGAGACCGTTTAAAGATTCAGGCATCTCCAAGCGGGACAACTCATCTTTTAAAGATTCAGAAAGTCCCAATCTGAATTGGTTCTTTAAACTTATTTCATTCCATTTAGAATCATCAATCCACATTTGGAACTCAGTGATGTATTCTTCTACGTTTCTTTTTCCTTGTTTCAAAGATCTTAGTTTAGTTTCTGCAGTGATCTGAGTATGAGAGTCCTCATACAAGGATGTCATTGCTAGAAAAAATTCTTCCAAAGAATCAAGTATTGGATGGTTATTCTCAAAAAATCTGTTTGCCCATGAGCGGGGCTCCCCCTGGAGGAAAGAGATAGTGGTGCATACTTTGATTCTTTCAGAATGATAAGTCTTAGGCCTAAGTGAGAAAAGTAAATTACAAGCATTTTTAAAATCTCTATATTCACTTCGTTTACCAGTGAAGGTTTGTGGGTAATTAATATGTGGTTCAGGTGTTTCTAAACTTTTCACAGGTAAACATTCTTTTATTAGTGTTTTAAGTTCCTTGTTTTCTGTTTGTAATTCAGTTAAAGCCCTTGCTAAGTATTCCAATTTTTGATTGATATTAGTGATTTCATTCTTTATTTCACTGGGATCCATATTATATTTAGTGGTATGTCCTATATTTTATTGGCCTGAAAATTCTGTGATATCCACAATCACTTTAAATGGTGAATACAAATTTATGACAAAAATAAAGGTTTTGTTGCTCTTTTCTTATAATAAGCAAGAAGAAATAACTTGGTCAACTTCTTATATAAGGTGAGGCTTTAGTTTAGTAATTGAATATATATGAAATTATATCTTGCAATAAACACATAAGGAAATGTGGATAGTTTCTGATATAAAAATGATACAACAAGGAGAACCACAGGAAAAAATGTGAGTGATAATTGGTTTAAATCACTCAAATGGCAGTTCAATAATATCCAGGGTAAAGTTGTTGCTTTAAGTATAAGCAAGGTTTTCACGCACTCACACAAGTAGACAATAAAATATGTACAGTCCAAACACACTCTCATATATCTCAAATACGTATCAAAAGTACTTTTCCAGATGACAGGTTAATAAGCAAAAGAGGCACTCGAATATAGGTTTGATACAAACAACATAAGGTAAGTATTTGTGCTTGGAGAGCGGTACTTAGCTTATAACCAGGGCGGTTGAGGCAGCGTGGGTATGAGAGAGCTGAAAGGAGCTGACAGGCAGGTAGATTGAGCTCCGGTAACCGCTCAGTGTGAGCGCGACTTCTGCGTCTGTAGTATGAAGTTCCGGTAAGCGTAGTAATCTGGCAGGCTGGTTCCGGTAGGGAGAAAAGGTAGCAAACGAATATGCAGCGCATATTGTAAGGATTGAGCATAAAGACCTGAAAGACTAGTAAAGTCTAAGAGCAAAGTTATTTCACAGGAGACAAAGTGAACTGTGAAGGAACAACTTCAATTTTCAGGCCCAGAATGAGGCTAGACTGTGTCCTTAAATAGGAAGGAAGTTCTTGAGAGGTGCAAATTTAAAGGTATATCACAGATACAGAGCACGATGATCTAAAGCATTCCATTTTGTCAAGATAATGTCTTATCAGCACAGTGAGATACATTAAAGAATTTTACAAAGGAACATTTTAACTTGAATGCAGTTTGTCTCGTTATGTAGGCTCTAGTTGTGAAGAAGAGACACACATATTACATCATAATGCTCACAAATACTTGTGTGATTTCTCTCAGCATGCCGGCAAGTTTTTTTTACCATCAGACCCTTAAATGGATCTGATGGAGAATCCGATTTCCAATGGGACCAATCAGACAACACATCACAAGCTGAACCTGGTGACGGGGCCATATCATGAAAGTAGATGAGCCATTGAAAGCCGATTTTATATCCGAGTCATGTTGTGACCCGTGTCTGCACTTACATCAAACAGCAACAAGAGGAGAGTTCTATTGTAATTGAGGCACAGGACTGAAGGGGAAAGAAGATTCGGGAGCTACTCCTGGTTGGGGAAGAAGCAGTATACACCAGGCCCCGATTCAATTACTGACTGTCATGTTCAAGTCTCCCCTGTACTTTCCCTGGACCACTCAGAGGTCCTAAATATAACTCTCTCTTACAATGTGGTGTTGGTGGCTTTGATAGCAAATCTGTGATCTTTTGAGCAGTCCAGGGACAGAGGTGGAAGACTGGAGCCTTAAAATAAATAGGAGTATGACCAACAGGAATTGTAATGGACCTGTCCATAGGCTACAGGCTCTTTATATGAGTGAATTCAAGTTAAAGTAAAAACATATGCCTATGCGCCTGCAATGGGGATTAAAATATAAAAACATGATGGTCCAAGATGGCCGCTAAACTAGGAGCTCTGTAATCCAGTGTTACATTCCGCCTGTAATCTGGAGATTAAAAAACCATCCAGCAAGAATTAATACCTTACAACATAGGGGAAACCTCGCCGAATGGAACTATATAAAAAATTGTTTGCAACGCAACAGGACTTCCTAGACTGGACCACTGAGTGTCTCTGGCGGCCTCTAAGAAGAAAGAGCTCAGTCCCCCCCCCGGGAAACCGGGTAAGCATAGAATATTGAAATCCTCTGCCTAACAACAATATTGAACATGGAGAATTTATGTGTGTCCCTACAAGAACTGATGACCTCTTTTGAGCGCAAAATGTGTGATAGATTAGACCATCTCATGTCCCTCATGGAGTCCACCCGCTTTGGGGAGGCGGCATCAGTACATGAAGGAAGGTATAATGCAGAGCCAGACGACGCGGGCATGGAAATACAACTAAGTATGTCTGAACAGCCTTAGAAGGGAGAGCAACTACATTGGGCGATAAGGCTGGACAGTCCTTTGCCCCTATTTGGCATCTCCCACAGCCCCTCAAAATCTATTGGGATCGAAAGCGTCAAGCGGAACCTACCTAACTAGAGATGGATAACAAAATAATATCACATAGCGCCTGATGTTTTGACCCTTAGCTGAGATAAACTGACCCCTAGTGGTCAAGAAAAAATTATGGTACTTTACAACTTACTATCAGAGCGCCAACACAAATGCGGCAGGGTCTATGACATATATGGTTAAAAGTAAAATAATATTTATTGAACAGTAAAAATAATATAAAAATTATAAAAAAACTTTGTAGGGTACAATTCTGTGGATGAAAGATTCTAATTGGTTCTGGTTAGAGAACTAACGATTACAATAAGCAAAATTTAGCTTCAATACAATTCAATTTAAAATATGATAATTAAGGTTATCAGCGATAATCTTTATCAATGATTAAAATCCTGATGCTCCCTCATGGATCCATGTTAACAGTCTAAAATGGTCTAGTTGTTTATAAGGTGCAAGTGTTAACTTTCAGCAATTTTCTGGCTGTTCATATATTGTATCAATGGCTGAATGCAGGGTATTTTAGCCCTTAGGCTTCTGGGATCTGGTAAGCTTAAACCGCAATGCTGTTATATTGTTAAGGTTTAAGGAACACTGAGATCTGAGTAAAACCTTAACAATATAACAGCATTGCGGTTTAAGCTTACCAGATCCCAGAAGCCTAAGGGCTAAAATACCCTGCATTCAGCCATTGATACAATATATGAACAGCCAGAAAATTGCTGAAAGTTAACACTTGCACCTTATAAACAACTAGACCATTTTAGACTGTTAACATGGAACCATGAGGGAGCATCAGGATTTTAATCATTGATAAAGATTATCGCTGATAACCTTAATTATCATATTTTAAATTGAATTGTATAGAAGCTAAATTTTGCTTATTCTAATCGTTAGTTCTCTAACCAGAACCAATTAGAATCTTTCATCCACAGAATTGTACCCTACAAAGTTTTTTATAATTTTTATATTATTTTTACTGTTCAATAAATATTATTTTACTTTTAACCATATACAGGTATACCTCACTTTACAGCGCTTCACTTTACAGCGATTCGCTAATACAGCGCTTTGTGGAGCTGAAGTTCAACCTCCAAGGATTTTGAAACAGTGCTGTAATCATCGTGAGATTGCGAGAAAAGTGAATGGCACCATTGTGTTATGCTTAGTTCACTCTGTTAACAGCATTGAAGTGCAATATGTGTCTCAGTGCTATAGTCTGGCAAATTTTACTACAGTAATTGTCACTATTTTACAGGTACATTATTTATTGAATACTAATTGAATACTTGTTGTGCTAGTGTTAAACTAAACGTAGCACTATTGCACCCCTAATATATGTTAGTTCAAACATGTTTTCAAGATTTTAAACATTGAAAACAAAGCTAAAACTGCCTTGTTTCACTTTAAGGCGGTTTTCACTTTACAACGGGGCTCCGGTCCCTAACCCGCTGTATGAGCGGGGTATACCTGTATGTCATAGACCCTGCCGCATTTGTGTTGGCGCTCTGATAGTAAGTTGTAAACTAACTAGAGATGGATCTATACCGCAGTACCACGGACCCAGGGAACGCCAAGATATTTTCTGCTTGCAGGATATTATGCAGTTTAGTCTTCCGATCGGTCCCGCTCAACTTTGCCGATTGCAGTACAGTGTTTTAAGAGAGAAATTATACTTTGCTGTAATCCATTTCCCGAAAAGACTGACTCTGCAGATTCTTCAGGGCCGGTGTTGGTTAGTGGAGGAAGCCTATTCTCTTAGTTGATGGGCACATATCTAAGAACACTTCCGACACCAAGTACTCACTTTCAGTTTATTGACAGGTCCGTTTTCCCACGAGCACAAGAGTCACGTTTATATGTACTTCAGTTCATCCATATGATGTACCACCTTTTGCACCCGTTTTTTTTTCTTGTATATGCTCCTATTTTACGGAGCCAGGGACACCAATTCTTAACATATGTGAAGTGTAGACAGGGAATTGGTTGAGACTTGGGACTGTGTCCATAGTACTGAGCTGCAGCCACCATTTACTCACAAGTTTGCTTGCCTGTCAGTATTATAGTATTTCCTTTTGCTCCATATAATGTGATATGTTATGAAGGCCCAAAAGCCTGATGCCCGTTTTCGCAGCCTATATTTGTTTATGGAAAATCCCATTTAGGTTGTCCCATCCATTATTATATAATAGGGAGGAACTCTCTCTTTTAAGTTTGATTATATACACATTGTGGCTCTAAAATTGAATCCCCTATTATGGAGGTATAATCATTATATAACTGTTGCTCAACACAGAACTTCTACAGTGCTATATATGTCCTGTATGCTTGTGTATTATGTTCTCATTGGAGTTCCAATATTATGTTATCATAAGCAACATGTGGAAGCAATATGTGGTCTACATAGGTAGGAGTACTAGCATTCACAGTGTAGGCATATTCCTTCTATTTTCTTGTTTTTATAGACCTAATCTTTATAGAACAGTGTCTGAGCTGCTAAATTCCTATGGGGATTCCTGTATCACTATGGTTTATATAAATGACTATCCTGTGATCAAAATCCTTACATCTGTGAAGTTTTGCTTGGACTAGGTGATGCAAGACTTAGTCCCCATATCACTACTAAGTTACCAGTTTAATGGGAGAGGAACATTATTCCTATAACCTTGTATTCTATAGGTTATGTTTATGTGGGACTGATTTTATTTTTTCTTCTCAACATTCTGCTAGCAAATAATATGTGCAGGTACTGGTACATATGTCAAAAGATATCCCAACATCTACCCCTTGCTTAAAACGATTATCTGTGGCCCAAGAGCAGCCAAATATTTTTATTTTTTAATGGGGGCACGTTTTACTTTAACGCCTGTATACTTTAGGGGGATACTTGTTTACCATTAGCACAATATTTTTATGCAGGGCCCAAGAGTTGTACGTGTATATATGTGTATCTATCATGAATAGTACTTAAAATGTATGCTGTACTAAACAATACATAGAGGCCCAAAAGTGGCCTATATATCTTTTATTATGTAACTTTACCAGAATGGGTCCAACAGTGGCCCTGTTAATACTTCCCCCAATCTCTACCCCTTGTATGTACTCAGAACTCGGGGTCCAAGAGTGGCCACAAATCCTTAGTTGGGGTACACCTAACTTCTATGTGTATCCGTGTATCCTGGGAGGCTAGTTATTTAATTGTAAAGATGTATGTGCATGTATATTCATGTATATATCATGAATAATATTCAAAATTTATGCTGTACTAAGCAATATATAGAGGCCCAAAAGTGGCCTGCATATATATATATATATATATATATATATATATAATCTTTTATTATATTACTTTATCTAGAATGGGTCCAAGAGTAGACCTTGCTAACACTTCCCCCAATCTTTACCCCTTGTTTATACTCAAAACCGTGGCCCAAGAGTGGTCACAAATTCTTAGTTGGGGTATAACTTATACTTGTTTGTGTATTCTAGGGGGCTATTTTATTTAATTGTAAAGAGTATCTTGCCCTTAGCATTGGGTCCATGAGTGGCCCTGTTAACATTCTCCCAATCTCCACCCCTTACCTATATCTAACATCTGTGGTCCAAGAGTGGCCACTAACTCTTAGTCAGGGTGTACTTTATTTCTAATTTTTTTCTCCTACTTATTATGGGGGGTCCTTTGATATAATGTTATAAAGAAAAAGAGGTTTATTTTGTAGTTTGCACCTTAAATTTCTGCTTTTTGTTTGTATTACATTTTGTAATATTAATGTGTTAGTCCTAGAAGGCATTTTACCATGTGGATTTAGGCATGGGCTAATGGTAGGTATGTAATTTATAGTTTAGACCTATTGTTAAATATTCAGTTACTCCAAGAGTGGCCAGCCTGGAATCTATGGATAAACCTACATAGATTTGATGTTTTGATTTGTACTTTGAAGTGCTAATATGCATGTAAATGCCTAGGGCCTTTATGTTTTAATTAGACATGTCTTTTGTATTGTGCAAACTTGATGTCACTTATGTTAGTAAACCTCAATAAAAATTATTTAAAAAAAAATAAATATATAAAAACCATATGCCTATGCACCTGCAATGGGGATTAAAATATAAAAACCATATGCCTATGCGCCTGCATTCTGGTTAAAATAATAACAATTATTCCTATGCGCCTGCATTCTGGTTAAAGTAAAAACATATGCCTATGTGACTGCATTCTGGTTAAAATAAAAAAAAACTGGCCAGGAGGAGAATACCGATAACCCCCTGGTCACTTGCCACACGGAGCAAACCAGAATCCCTCTGGTCACTCATCTCGCAGATCATAAATGCAGCCCCCTGGCCACTCGTTCACAGCGCATAATGAGAGTCCACTGTCATTCACCACGAGGAGCATAAAGTGGCAGTCATCTGGGCAATCACTAGGAGCATAATGACAGCCCCCTAGCCACATTAGGCATAATGGAAGCCCCTGGTCACTTGCCACATAGAGCATAATGACAGCCTCTTGGTCACTCACCGCATGGAGCATAATGACAGTGCCTTGGTCACTCACCGCATGGTGCATAATGACAGTCCCCTGGTCACTCACCGCATGGAGCATAATGACAGTCCCTTGGTCACTCACCGCATGGTGCATAATGACAGTCCCCTGGTCACTCACTGCATGGAGCATAATGACAGTCCCTTGGTCACTCCCCGCATGGTGCATAATGACAGTCCCTTGGTCACTCACCGCATGGAGCATAATGACAGTCCCCTGGTCACTCACTGCATGGTGCATAATGACAGTCCCCTGGTCACTCACTGCATGGAGCATAATGACAGTCCTTTGGTCACTCCCCGCATGGTGCATAATGACAGCTCCCTGGTCACTCACCGCATGGTGTATAATGACAGTCCCTTGGTCACTCCCCGCATGGTGCATAATGACAGTCCCCTGGTCACTCACTGCATGGAGCATAATGACAGTCCCCTGGTCACTCACCAAATGGTGCATAATGACAGTTTCCTGGTCACTCACCACATGGTGCATAATGACAGTCCCCTGGTCACTCACCGCATGGTGCATAATGACAGTCTGCTGGTCACTCACCGCATGGTGCATAATGACAGTCCCCTGGTCACTCACTGCATGGAGCATAATGACAGTCCCTTGGTCACTCACCGCATGGAGCATAATGACAGTCCCCTGGTCACTCACCGTATGGTGCATAATGACAGTCCCCTGGTCACTCACCGCATGGTGCATAATGACAGTCCCCTGGTCACTCACTGCATGGAGCATAATGACAGTCCCTTGGTCACTCCCCGCATGGTGCATAATGACAGCTCCCTGGTCACTCACTGCATGGAGCATAATAACAGCCCCCTGGTCACTCACCGCATGGTGTATAATGACAGTCCCCTGGTCACTCACCAAATGGTGCATAATGACAGTTTCCTGGTCACTCACCACATGGTGCATAATGACAGTCCCCTGGTCACTCACCGCTTGGTGCATAATGACAGTCCGCTGGTCACTCACCGCATGGTGCATAATGACAGCCCCTTGGTCACTTGCTATGAGGTGCACACAGGCAGCCCTCTGTCATACTCACCTCCCCAGCTTCTTCCGCCTCCATCGTTGGCCTAGACTGATAGTGACCAGGTATCACTCAGATTGCACTGCAGTAAATAACACTCATTGCCAGCAAAGCAACTTTCCACAGTAATTATCTCATACACTCAGGACAGCTGTCTCGCACTCAACAATTAACGCCAGTCCCACATTCACCACAGCAGTCTCACACTCAGCCCGCCAGTCTCACAGCATGCCAGTCTCACTTACAGAATCACATCCTGCCAGTCTCACATCCACAGCCTGTCAGTCTAACTTACAGTCACAGCCTGCCAGTCTCAGTTACAGAAACACAGCCCACCAATCTCACACTCAGCACAGCAGTCTCACACTCACAGCCTGCCAGTCTCGCTTACAGAGTCACAGCCTGCCAGTCTTCTTGGAGTCAAAGCCTGCCAGTCTCACACTCACAACCTGCCAGTCTCACAGTCTGCCAGTCTCACACCCACAGCCTGCCATTCTCACTTACAGAGTAACAGCTTGCCAGTCTCACAGCCTGCCAGTCTCACAAAGTCACAGCCCGCCAGTCTCACACTCAGCACAGCAGTCTCACACTCACAGCCTGCCAGTCTCACCTACAGAGGTACAGCCTGCCAGTCTCCTGCTGTCAGGGTTTTTTCCCTGTTATGTTTGCCATGTGCTGATGGCAGCCATTTTACTCACCTCTCTTGCTGACTCTGGTGCATATTGTGTAATGCTGCTCATTTCCTGCACTTCCTTTTATGGCCAGACTGGTGTACATCATCCGTGTGAGACAGGATGCAGTCTCAGAATTGTGATGTCATCACTTACTATTTAAAGGGCCTCTGTTCAGTATGCTTTGCCCTTGCGTTGTCTCAGACCTGTTTGTGAGACTCCTGTGTATTACCTGGCTGTCTGACGTCCCTCCTGATCCCTGGCTTGTTCCTGACTCTGCCGTTTTCCTTGTTCCCGATTCCGGCTCGTCTGACTAATCGCTTTGGCTCCTGACTCGGCTCGTCTGACTATCAGCTCTGGTTTTGATTCCTGGCTTGTTTTTTGACTTGTGGACTTTTTATTATTTTTTGCTATTAATAAAGGTGTGATTATTTTTGCACTTCTTGTCTTAGTCTGATTCCTGGCACCCTGACACCTGCTCACTTGCCGCAAGTAGCATAATGGCATCACCTGGTCACTTGCTATGAGGTGCACACAGGAAGCCCTTTTTCATACTCACCTCCCCAGCTTCTTCTGCCTCAATCATTGGCCTATAGACTGATAGTGACCAGTTTACAATAATGGCACTCAGGTATCACTCACATTGCACAGTAAATAACACTCATTACCAGCCCAGCAACTTTCCACAGTAATTATCTCATACACTCAGGAAAGCAGTCTCGCAATTGACAAATAAGTCTTACTTGCGTACCGCCAGTCCCACATTCACCACAGCAGTCTCACACTCACAGCCCGCCAGTCTCACTTACAGAGTCACAGCCTGCCAGCCTCACACTCACAGCCTGCCCATCTCACTTACAGAGTCACAGCCCGCCAGTCTCACTTACAGAGTCACAGCCCGCCAGTCTCACTTACAGAGTCACAGCCCGCCAGTCTCACTTACAGAGTCACAGCCCGCCAGTCTCACACTCGCAACCTGCCAGTCTCACACACTCACAGCCCGCGAGTCTCACTTACAGAGTCACAACCTGCCAGTCTCACACTCACAGCCTGCCAGTCTCACTTACAGAGAAAAAGCCTGCCAGTCTCACACCCACAGCCTGGCAGTCTCACACTCAGCACAGGAGACTCACACTCGCAGCCTGCTAGTCTCACTTACAAAGTTATAGTTCTCCATTTTCCCACTCACAGCCTGCCAGTCTCACTTACAGAGTCACAGCCTGTCAGTCTCACTTACAGAGTCACAGCCTGCCAGTCTCACTCACAGCCTGCCAGTCTCACTTACGGAGTCACAGCCTGTCAGTCAAGTCAATAATACTTTATTAGCATGACATTATTACATGTGTTGCCAAAGTAATATGTTACAATAAAACAGATCAATAACAATTTATAAAGTAGGAGTATAGTGGGTAAATATGGTAACAGTTCATATAATCTGATTGGGGGTTCTGGTCATGTGACAGTCTGCTACATATTTTGCTACTATCCTTGTAGCTTCGTATTTTTCTCCTAAGAGTACACATAGTCTTTCTTATTCAGACATCTGTGGGAAGTCTGTTATTTCTTTCATTATTTTTGGAAAGTATTTATCCCTTAAAGGGACAGTTTACTCAAAATGTTTCTCTCCTTTAATTTGTTCCCAATGATCCACTTTACCTGCTGGAGTGTATTACATTGTTTACAAGTTTTTCCATTAACCTTATATTGGCATTTGAAATAGTTTATTTAGCCTGTGGTATCCCCACCCATTTTGAAAGTTTTTGGCCACGAGGCCAAGCTATGTTAACACAGCCAGTAGAAGAAATTACACTCCCAGACAGTAGAGTCACAGTAGAGTCACAGTAGAGTCACAGTAGAGTCACATAGTGTCACAGAGCCACATTAGTCACAGTAAATTCACTTACAGAGCCACATTAGAGTCACAGTAGAGCCACATTAGTGTCACTTACAGAGCCACAGTGTCACTTACAGAGCCACAGTGTCACTTACAGAGCCACAGTGTCACTTACAGAGTCACATAGTGTCACATTAGAGTCACATAGTGTCACATTAGAGTCACATTAGAGTCACATTAGAGTCACTTACAGAGCCACAGTGTCACTTACAGAGCCACAGTGTCACTTACAGAGCCACAGTGTCACTTACAGAGCCACAGTGTCACTTACAGAGCCACAGTGTCACTTACAGAGCCACAGTGTCACTTACAGAGCCACAGTGTGTCACTTACAGAGTCACAGTGTGTCACTTACAGAGTCACAGTGTGTCACTTACAGAGTCACAGTGTGTCACTTACAGTCACATTAGAGTCACATTAGAGTCACTTACAGAGCCACATAGTATCACTTACAGAGCCACATAGTGTCACAGAGCCACATTAGAGTCACTTACAGAGCCACATTAGAGTCACTTACAGAGCCACATTAGTGTCACTTACAGAGCCACATTAGAGTCACAGTAGAGCCACATTAGTGTCACTTACAGAGCCACATTAGAGTCACTTACAGAGCCACATTAGACTCACTTACAGAGCCACAATAGAGCCACAGTAGAGTCACTTACAGAGTCACATTGTGTCACTTACAGAGTCACTTACAGAGCCACATTAGAGTCACTTACAGAGCCACTTAGAGCCACAGTACAGTCACTTACAGAGTCACAGTCCCTTACAGAGTCACATTAGAGTCACTTACAGAGCCACAGTCCGCCAGTCTCACACGCCGGTGTTCTACAATTTTCCTGGACCTATAAGATTTATTGACCGCGTCTTACGTCAGTGATGGTCACGTGCCCGGATATGCAGTAAAAGCTGACTTCATTTCCTCCCAATATGGCGGCTGCAATGGATGTGGATACCCCGAGCGGAGCAAATAACAGCGCCAGCAAGAAACGGTTCGAGGTGAAGAAGGTTAGTGCCGGTACCGGGGTTATTTAACTACTGATGTGTGCGGGTCTGCTAGGGACAGGAGCCAATGTGTGCTCGGTGCGGAGCCCTCTGTATAATGTATATGTATGTCTAGTGTCAGTGCGGGGCTGTGTGTATTATATATGTATGTATGTGTGTGACTAGTGTCAGTGCGGAGCTGTGTGTATAATATGTGTGTGTGACTAGTGTCAGTGCGGAGCTGTGTATAATATATGTGTGTGTGTGACTAGTGTCAGTGCGGAGCTGTGTGTATAATATATATGTGTGTGTGTGACTAGTGTCAGTGCGGAGCTGTGTGTATAATATATATGTGTGTGTGACTAGTGTCAGTGCGGAGCTGTGTGTATAATATATATATGTGTGTGTGACTAGTGTCAGTGCGGAGCTGTGTGTATAATATATGTGTGTGTGACTAGTGTCAGTGCGGAGCTGTGTGTATAATATATGTGTGTGTGACTAGTGTCAGTGCGGAGCTGTGTGTATAATATGTGTGTGTGACTAGTGTCAGTGCGGAGCTGTGTGTATAATATGTGTGTGTGACTAGTGTCAGTGCGGAGCTGTGTGTATAATATGTGTGTGTGACTAGTGTCAGTGCGGAGCTGTGTGTATAATATATATGTGTGTGTGACTAGTGTCAGTGCGGAGCTGTGTGTATAATATATATGTGTGTGTGACTAGTGTCAGTGCGGAGCTGTGTGTATAATATATATGTGTGTGTGACTAGTGTCAGTGCGGAGCTGTGTGTATAATATATATGTGTGTGTGACTAGTGTCAGTGCGGAGCTGTGTGTATAATATATGTGTGTGTGACTAGTGTCAGTGCGGAGCTGTGTGTATAATATATATGTGTGTGTGACTAGTGTCAGTGCGGAGCTGTGTGTATAATATATGTGTGTGTGACTAGTGTCAGTGCGGAGCTGTGTGTATAATATATATGTGTGTGTGACTAGTGTCAGTGCGGAGCTGTGTGTATAATATGTGTGTGTGACTAGTGTCAGTGCGGAGCTGTGTGTATAATATATGTGTGTGTGACTAGTGTCAGTGCGGAGCTGTGTGTGTGTGACTAGTGTCAGTGCGGAGCTGTGTGTGTGACTAGTGTCAGTGCGGAGCTGTGTGTGTGACTAGTGTCAGTGCGGAGCTGTGTGTGTGACTAGTGTCAGTGCGGAGCTGTGTGTATAATATATATGTGTGTGTGACTAGTGTCAGTGCGGAGCTGTGTGTATAATATATGTGTGTGTGACTAGTGTCAGTGCGGAGCTGTGTGTATAATATATGTGTGTGTGACTAGTGTCAGTGCGGAGCTGTGTGTATAATATATATGTGTGTGTGTGTGTGTGACTAGTGTCAGTGCGGAGCTGTGTGTATAATATATATGTGTGTGTGACTAGTGTCAGTGCGGAGCTGTGTGTATAATATATATGTGTGTGTGACTAGTGTCAGTGCGGAGCTGTGTGTATAATATATATGTGTGTGTGACTAGTGTCAGTGCGGAGCTGTGTGTATAATATATATGTATGTGTGACTAGTGTCAGTGCGGAGCTGTGTGTATAATATATATGTGTGTGTGACTAGTGTCAGTGCGGAGCTGTGTGTATAATATATATGTGTGTGTGACTAGTGTCAGTGCGGAGCTGTGTGTATAATATATATATGTGTGTGTGACTAGTGTCAGTGCGGAGCTGTGTGTATAATATGTGTGTGTGACTAGTGTCAGTGCGGAGCTGTGTGTATAATATGTGTGTGTGACTAGTGTCAGTGCGGAGCTGTGTGTATAATATGTGTGTGTGACTAGTGTCAGTGTGGAGCTGTGTGTATAATATGTGTGTGTGACTAGTGTCAGTGCGGAGCTGTGTGTATAATATGTGTGTGTGACTAGTGTCAGTGCGGAGCTGTGTGTATAATATGTGTGTGTGTGACTAGTGTCAGTGCGGAGCTGTGTGTATAATATGTGTGTGTGACTAGTGTCAGTGCGGAGCTGTGTGTATAATATATATATGTGTGTGTGACTAGTGTCAGTGCGGAGCTGTGTGTATAATATATATGTGTGTGTGACTAGTGTCAGTGCGGAGCTGTGTGTGTGACTAGTGTCAGTGCGGAGCTGTGTGTATAATATATATGTGTGTGTGACTAGTGTCAGTGCGGAGCTGTGTGTATAATATATATGTGTGTGTGTGACTAGTGTCAGTGCGGAGCTGTGTGTATAATATATATGTGTGTGTGTGACTAGTGTCAGTGCGGAGCTGTGTATAATATATGTGTGTGTGTGTGACTAGTGTCAGTGCGGAGCTGTGTGTATAATATATATGTGTGTGTGACTAGTGTCAGTGCAGAGCTGTGTGTATAATATATATGTGTGTGTGACTAGTGTCAGTGCGGAGCTGTGTGTATAATATATATGTGTGTGTGACTAGTGTCAGTGCGGAGCTGTGTGTATAATATATATGTGTGTGTGACTAGTGTCAGTGCGGAGCTGTGTGTATAATATATATGTGTGTGTGACTAGTGTCAGTGCGGAGCTGTGTGTATAATATATATGTGTGTGTGACTAGTGTCAGTGCGGAGCTGTGTGTATAATATATATGTGTGTGTGACTAGTGTCAGTGCGGAGCTGTGTGTATAATATATATGTGTGTGTGACTAGTGTCAGTGCGGAGCTGTGTGTATAATATATATGTGTGTGTGACTAGTGTCAGTGCGGAGCTGTGTGTATAATATATATGTGTGTGTGACTAGTGTCAGTGCGGAGCTGTGTGTGTGACTAGTGTCAGTGCGGAGCTGTGTGTATAATATATATGTGTGTGTGACTAGTGTCAGTGCGGAGCTGTGTGTATGTATATATGTATGTAACATACATACATACATACATACATACATACATACATACATACATACATACATACATACATACATACATACATACATACATAGCACTCCAAACCTCTACAATACGACCTTGGGTGCAGCAAACATAATATCCAATCCTGCAGAGGAAAGCGCACTCCAAAGGACTTGTACAAGAATCCACCTTTAATATGTGAACTTTTTCGAGCTTAACAAGCTCGTCCTCAGACAAAGTATCAATAGTTTCACTTACCACCACCGTGACTAAATACCCACAGCACCAAGCCGTCACGCTCTACACGTAAGACACCCCCCCAGAGGGGAGCGGTCAGCCGTGTCAATGTGATGAAATGATGTGAAACCCAAGTGACATGTAAAAAGTGATATACACTAAGCGTATCTAATGCGAATAATGAACTACAAAACAAGACCTGAGCTGAGAGATTACAAGTATAAATATATAGCAGCTGTATATTAATACACCGTAAATATGGCATGTAACCATAGAAACGGCAAACAAAGGCCACGATTGACCTAGAGCCTGGCCAATCATGGTCCCGCTATACGGACACACCAGCAGCATAGAATATAAACAGTAAATGTCAGTGGCAATTTTCATCAGAACAGGAAACATATAAACAAAAAACATATTAGCCACAAAACATATGATCGTTAATGTGAATAAGATCGCGATCAACTACCATGGGTGAAAATTACCCCAATCGAATATACCTAATACGGTGATCAAGATGTCATACACAATAACGAAAGTGAGTAATCAAAAAGACTATAGCTGTGCGTAGGCCGGTGGCACACTGGGAGGTAAGCCTGCATATATATGTGATGCACCGAAATGGAAATTCTGGACCGAATCCGAAAATCCGGGATTCACTTGGCCGAAAACCGAAACTGATACCGAAAATGTATTTTTTCAAATTATTATTATTTTTTTTTGCATAATTAGAGCCAATAAAAAAAGCCCACACTTTTATTGAAAGTAACACGCTAAAATTGGACAAAAATATCTTAAAACAATAACACAATAATTTTACCAAGAAAAAAACAGGCAAAAAATGCCATTTTCAGCCAAAATGTTTCTGCGACCAAAATTTTGGTGCATCCCTACATAAAACAATTATAAATATCAATATACTGTATTATTCTTCATGTAGTTCTATGTAACGGAATCATATTTAACTGGTTTTTTTTTTTACCAATTATCCAAATAAAGTATAGTCCTAGAAAACTCATTATATGCAGAACAGTAAGTCAAGTAATAAACTTAAAGGATTACTTTCTGTTATAATTTTTAAGCTAAACAACTAACATATTAAAGTTAATAAACATTAAAACCTACTGACCTATATTTTCTCCAAAACAAAGTTTCATAACGTTCTAAAAGTTATATCTTTTATTTGCCGATGATGTCACTTTATCCTGCCCACTATTTTGAGCACTGTGTGTTCAAAATACTTAAACCAATAACTTTGTGTTTAAAGCGCCATTTTGAAACCTAGGTATTGTAAACTGATTGGTACAGAGCAAAGGATACCCACGGAGTGGGTTTGGAAAACAATTACATTTGCAGACAAGATTTCTGATATACGGTAGAGATATGTTAATGAAATGCTATTGATAAAAAGCGTATTTGGGGTAGTTAGTTAGTAACAGGCATAGAAAATATTTACTTACAGTGGCCCTTTAAACAGCAGCTCTAGGCTAGCATCAAATCTGAAACATGCCACACAATATTTTTACCGAAAATAACAGGCAAAAAAAACGAAAAACGAAATAGCAAAAAATGCCATTTTCGGCCGAAACTTTCTGCTGCCGAAATTTCGGTGCATCCCTAATATATATAAAAAAACAAGAACAATAAGGAAAGGACTCAATTGCTAGTGTGAGTTAGTTGGTTGCGTGAGGGCTCAAATGTCCAAGCAACACAAAATTAAATATGGTGCAGACCCTTAATTTAAATGTATCATGTACACAAAAGAGACGTACCTGGAATGTAATCCTGGTACCAAAAAAGACAGGGTTTCAGCACTCTTTTGAAAGAACTCACAAATCACTTAAATGTAATTCAATAGCTTTAATAGTGGCAGCTAAATCCCACACAACATGGGAATAAATCCATGAAAATATTAAAACACATAAGCATACAAGTTCGACTCATGAATGACAGTTCAAAGGAACCTGACCGGTCAGGGGTACACGAAAAAGCACATGTGTGGCGAAGTGTAAATAGCAATAGTATTGCTTAAGCACAGGTTTATATAGTGAACCACTACACCCAACTACCTCAGAACCTCCCAAGCATTTGTCATGGAAGGTATATCCTGGGCAGATATATGAACCGGGATCTAAGTGGTAGACACTGCAAAACCTGTGTCAGGCACCTTGTAGAAAGTGATTACACAGTTAGGAATGTATACAATTACTACAATGTACAAAGTATTGTTTGTTATATCAAGTGAGACCTCCTCTGGCTTAGCTACACCCAGCTGCTTACAGCACCCCTGCAAGTATGGGGCTACTTGCTGCGCAGGTTACAAACGGGATCTAAGCAAGCCAGCAGGTGAGCCCCCTGAATATGTACATAAGTAGACAAGTGGGTATCAATTGTAAAGGTAACGCAATTCATGCAATAATTAAATTCGCATTGTGCATACACATATCCACAGAAAAAGTCTGCAAAGCAAGACGCAAAGATGTTAGCGTGAAGATGTCGCAGGTAAATTAGTGTTTTCACATGCAGGCAAATGAGAGTCAAGTTGTAATTAATGAAACAGTCTAAGCAAGAAATGTATTGCTCCAAGCGAAGACAGGTATCAAGATATTAGTCTCAGTGAAAGACAAAGCAGCGCCTTCTCCAACTTAACACAATGCCATTATTTTCTTCAACATGGTCACCTATTCCATATCAGTATTTCTCAGGTGTCAACATGTTACACTTATACGACCTTGCTTTCAGATGTTGTAGTGTCCAGTATCCACAAAGGTGTGTACTATCCCCACTTGTTAACATTCCATGCCGGTAGCGATCTCCAACACCAAACAGTGGTGCTCCACGTGTATCACGTGACCTGGTCGGCTCCACCAATGCCGACGCGCGTTTCACCCGCTCGACTGGAATTCAGACCGGGCTTCGTCAGGGCGTAATACTGCTTTGATCCATGCGTCCTGTTTTATAGATCAATGATGTTGCGCCTCTGCTGGAAGGTGAAAGTTTCACATGCTGCTACAGGCAGCTTTCTATCTTATATGATTGCTATTATTTACAACCTTATGTTTCAAATTATCAGAAGCAAAACCAGAGTTAAGAAATGTTACATATTTTTTCAAACATTTATACTTGGTTGCTATAAGTTAAAAACATTACAATCTGTCATTCAAGAAATAACATGTTCTTTTTGTTATCTTGTATTTTATAGAATCTGCTTATTTTTGGTTAAGTAGAGTGTAAAAGCAAATGCCTCTCCATATCGACACTCCATTCTACCATATACACAATCTCATAGGATGCAGGCCATATCTAGTTTGTCATTGAGACCATTTGGAATTTGTGTCCCAAGGATTGATATCCACCTGCATTCCTTTCTCAGGAGGGTTTTATCATTATCTCCTCCTCTCCCGTTTATGATGCCTTTATCTATACCCACGAATCTGAGTGAATCAGGATTGCAATTATGTGCCAATTCAAAATGTTTTGCCACATTGCTTTTAGGATTTTTATTCTTTACATCATCTGTGTTCAGAGATTTGGTCCTTTATCGCCCTCCTTGTTTTTCCCACATAGAAAAGTGGGCAGTAGCAGGACAGTGAATATACGACCCCCTCAGTATCACAGTTCACAAAATGTTTCAATCTATAGGTTTTTCCCGTACATTGTAGTAATTGTATACATTCCTAACTGTGTAATCACTTTCTTCAAGGTGCCTGACACAGGTTTTGCAGTGTCTACCACTTAGATCCCGGTTCATATATCTGCCCAGGATATACCTTCCATGACAAATGCTTGGGAGGTTCTGAGGTAGTTGGGTGTAGTGGTTCACTATATAAACCTGTGCTTAAGCAATACTATTGCTATTTACACTTCGCCACACGTGCTTTTTCGTGTACCCCTGACCGGTCAGGTTCCTTTGAACTGTCATTCATGAGTCGAACTTGTATGCTTATGTGTTTTAATATTTTCATGGATTTATTCCCATGTTGTGTGGGATTTAGCTGCCACTATTAAAGCTATTGAATTACATTTAAGTGATTTGTGAGTTCTTTCAAAAGGGTGCTGAAACCCTGTCTTTTTTGGTACCAGGATTACATTCCAGGTACGTCTCTTTTGTGTACATGAGATATATATATATATATATATATATATATATATATATATATATATATATATATATATATATATATATATATATATATATATATATATATATATATATATATATTCGTTAGTCAAGGCGTCCCGTATCCATAGTAGAACATTGACAGATAGGAAAATGATTATCAAACTGCTTTATGTTAATCTATATACAAAACCGTGACCAGAAATTAGGGTTATCCTAGGCAAAGAAACATATGGAGGTCAAGTTGTCAAACACAACAGCATAAAGAAGGGGAATAGACACAAGCCTATAAAAAGAAAAAATTTGGGAACTTGGGGTGACTACAAAACTAAATGCACATAGGTTAATGTGCTGGGTATAAATTAGAAAGGAACAATAAGCCAAATCTAAATGAACTATTCATAAGAAAGTCCCTATCTTATAGAGAACCAAAAGAGTAAAACAAGGACCATAGCAATCATATTATCATAATTATTCCAAAAGGGAAAGGCATTGAGAAAAGGTACAGCTAAGGGCATCTAATGAATGGATTGTGGCTCTCAACAATACACAAGGATGAATCTATAGGAACACCTGCCAATCAAGGAACACATTAAGTCGGAAACTGTTACACCTAAGGGACTTAATGTGTTCCTTGATTGGCAGGTGTTAGCATTTAGTTTTGTAGTCACCCCAAGTTCCCAAATATTTTTTTTCTTTTTATAGGCTTGTGTCTATTCCCCTTCTTTATGCTGTTGTGTTTGACAACTTGACCTCCATATGTTTCTTTGCCTAGGATAACCCTAATTTCTGGTCACGGTTTCGTATATAGATTAACATATAGCAGTGTGATAATCATTTTCCTATCTGTCAATGTATTCTACTATGGATACTATGTCTGGCTTTCTTGTTTTACCGGACTGTTGCTGTTGGTTGCTATGGCTACATGGGACGCTTTGACTAACGCCGTTCTGGCTCTGTATGTATCTATCTAATCTATCTATCTCTTTTGCCTCCGTTGCAGGCTTACCTCCCAGTATGCCACCGGGCTACTCACAGCTAAAGTCTTTTTGATTACTCACTTTCGTTACTGTGTATGACATCTTGATCACCGTATTAGGTATATTCCATTGGGGTAATTTTCACCCATGGTAGTTGATCGCGATCTTATTCACATTAACTATCATATGTTTTGTGGCTAATATGTTTTTTGTTTGTTTCCTGTTCTGATGAAAATTGCCACTGACATTTACGGTTTATATTCTATGCCGCTGGTGTGTCCGTATAGTGGGACCACGATTGGCCAGGCTCTAGGACCAATCGTGGCCTTAGTTTGCGGTTTCTGTGGTTACATGCCGTATTTATGGTGTATTAATATATAGCTGCTATATTTATATTTGTAATCTCTCAGCTCAGGTCTTGTTTTGTAGTTCATTATTCGCATTAGATACGCTTAGTGTATATCACTTTTTACCTGTCACTTGGGTTTCACATCATTTCGTCACATTGATACGGCTGACTGCTCCCCTCTGGGGGGGTGTCTTACGTGTAGAGCGTGACGGCTCGGTGCTGTGGGTATTTAGTCACGGTGGTGGTAAGTGAAACTATTGATACTTTGTCTGAGGACGAGCTTGTTAAGCTCAAACGTTCACATATTTAGTCACGGTGGTGGTAAGTGAAACTGTTGATACTTTGTTTGTCTGAGGTCGAGCTTGTTAAGCTCGAAAACGTTGACATATTAAAGGTGGATTCTTGTACAAGTCCTTTGGAATGTGCTTTCTTCTGCAGGAGTATGTATGTTCCAGGCAGTGTGCCTGCGAGAAGGGGGTGGGGTCAGGCGACAGCTAGGCAGTGTGCCTGCGAGAAGGGGGTGGGGTCAGGCGACAGCTAGGCAGTGTGCCTGCGAGAAGGGGGTGGGGTCAGGCGACAGCTAGGCAGTGTGCCTGCGAGAAGGGGGGGGGTCAGGCGACAGCTAGGCAGTGTGCCTGCGAGAAGGGGGGGGCGGTCAGGCGACAGCTAGGCAGTGTGCCTGCGAGAAGGGGGGGGCGGTCAGGCGACAGCTAGGCAGTGTGCCTGCGTGAAGGGGGGGGGCGGTTAGGCGACAGCTAGGCAGTGTGCCTGCGAGAAGGGGGGGGGGCGGTTAGGCGACAGCTAGGCAGTGTGCCTGCGAGAAGGGGGGGGCGGTTAGGCGACGGCTAGGCAGTGTGCCTGCGAGAAGGGATCGGAAGAGTTAAAGGACCAATCAGCACAGTAGATTTGCATAGTCAACAAAGGCAAGATAGCAAGACAATGCAACAACACTTAGTCTGAGCTTGAAATGAGTAGTAGATTTTTATTTTTTATTTTTTTCTGACAATTTTAAGTTAAGTCTATTTCCACTCCCCCTGTACCATGTGACAGCCATCAGCCAATCACAAATGCATACATGCTTATTCTGTGAATTCTTGCACATGCTCAGTAGAAGCTGGTGACTCAAAGTTTAAATATAAAAAGATTGTGTGTATATTTTGTTAATGGGAGCAAATTGGAAAGTTGTTTAAAAATACATGCTGTATCTGAATAATAAGTTTAATTTTGACTTGAGTGTCCCTTTAAAATGCCAGGAATAGAGAAAGTGGGAATAATAGGCAGTCAGGCAGCTGTTAATGCTTTTGACCCAGGCAGCCAGTGATCAGTACGTTATAATATTGAAGGAGAGGAAGTGGTGTGTTAATCGATCTGTGGGTGGCACATATTGACTAGTTTTTCATTTCCTCTTGCAGTGGAATGCAGTCGCTCTCTGGGCCTGGGATATTGTGGTGGATAATTGTGCTATTTGCAGGAACCACATCATGGATTTGTGTAAGTTGTCTTTTTTTTGCTTTTTTATTTGAGAACATTGTGTGTAAATGACAATTACTTTTACTGTTCATTGATGTGCATCTGCCTCAGTAGGTGAGTATAGTTGCTTACTATGTGTACACAGAGAAGCTATTAACTTCCTGCAGTCAAACGCTAAAAAACCTTGTCTACATCTTGTTTGCTAGCAGAGGGTGTTGCTCTTGCTGTAGTCCGAAGAACTATTATACTGATCCGTGAGTTTGAGACTTGTACTCTATAAATACTGCACAGATCTAGACCACCTTGTTTGCGCGTGCGCTCTTTCCTGTGCGTGTCTTTTTTGTGTGTATTTACCTGGTGCTTTCTTTCAGGTATAGAATGTCAAGCCAACCAGGCGTCTGCCACCTCTGAGGAATGTACAGTGGCATGGGGAGTATGTAATGTGAGTACCGCAGCTGACACCTCAGCCTATTAACATACCTTACTTAGGTCAATTGAACCTGAGAAGGCGGTTCTGTTTTTTTGATTGCATGAAATAATGACAAGCACACAGTGCCACAAACTAGAATCTGGTTTTAAACAGGGCTTTACAAACCCCAGATGCCTGGTTGCTGTGGTAATGGTTTCTCATGGTCTTTCTACTGGAGCCATTTAGACTAGTAAATGGGATGGTCACAGGCGCATGTATCTCCATAGCAACATGCAGTAGTGCATAATTTTTTATTAAAAAGGGTCTTGGTTTGAAGATCCTTACCCTTTAGAGGCAACAATTTACAGCAAAGAAGTTAAGTACATTTTATAGTATTACTTGCACTAGTAAAAGCTATTAGTTAGATATTGTACTTTAAATGAGCACATGAAACCTATCCCGATATGCTTCATGTAAAGTGTGTGCTCAGAGCTGCTAGTGCCTCGTATTAGGCTTGCAATGACTTGATTTACATGATTCAAGTCAACACCACACATTTCATGTGCTTTACGGGTACTGTAACGCTCACACTGTGATACACAAGTATATTGCAAAAATACTTCTATTTAAAAGTGAAATGCATTAATCGTCTTAATTTTGGCTGGAATGTCCCTTTAATGTCAGATGTATATGCTCCTTTAGTTAACAAAAAAGTTAAATCAAAGTAAACCTAATCAACAGATTGTGTTAAAAAAAAAAAAAAAAAAGCAAACAACCTTTTTTTGCTAAATGAGCACTAAGATTTTCATTGTAGCCTCTGCCTGTAACTAGATAGGTTACTGTTAAAAAAACTTATTTTCTGCGGTCACATGATTTTTGCTGCAAAAGTCCTCTACTGAGCATGGGCAATAACCTGACTCTTGGTATTATAGGGGTTTCTTAGCAACAGGAAAAGCTGCTCCTTTGCCTGCCCCCTTATGGGGCTGTGACAGGAATGATTCTTAACAAAAAATCATTACAATATAACCACTGAAGCAGAGTTACAGGATAAGGATCCGCCATCTTTAACCAAGTGCCTACGCAGCACCTCACGCATAACAGCTGCCCAAATAAACACAAAATGTGAGTAAAGCTGCAAGGGATATTTGCTATAAGAGTGTCGCCCTAAATGACTAAAAAAAAATATATATAAAAAAAACTATGCCAAAACACAAAATAATGGAGGGCCTATAATCTCACACATTAACAGACTTTTGTGTGCGCCAGCTTACACTAAAACCCACATATCCCATACAGAAGCGAATATCGGCACATACAGTGAAGTTTTAAATGTAACTGCGAAGAACGGCAATTACCTTGTTGTAACTGGGATCTGCACAAAAACTTCCAGCCATACAAGAGGCTAGGCCCACAATATAGCATATGTGGGGATAGTGAGTAAAATGTGGTTGCACACAATAGACTAAATATAACGGCAGGCAGAAAATGCACCTTAAGAGAGACATAGAAGATTTCTACATTTTTGAATGCAGGCCATTTTGAGACTATACTACTACACTAATTCATACGGCAGACTCAGCTGAATTTTACTATTCATACCAACTTACCCAGATATCTGCCTGATATGCAGGTAGCCCTCAGTTTACGCCAGGGTTAGGTTCCAGGAGGAATGGTTGTAAATCGAAACCGTTGTAAATCGAAACCCAGTTTATAATGCAAGTCAATGGGAAGTGAGGGAGTTAGGTTCCAGGCACCTCTCAAAATTGTCATAAGTAACATCTAATACATTATTTCTCTTGCAAGTCCACGGATTCATCCAATACTTGTGGAATATTCTCCTTCCCCACAGGAAGTGGCAAAGAGCACCCACAGCAGAGCTGTCTATATAGCTCCATCCCCAGTCATTCTCTTTGCCGGCTCTAAGCAGTAGGAAGGGTAAAGTGAGTGTGATGACAAAAATGTTAGTTTTTATTTTCTCAAGCAAAAGTTTGTTATTTTAAATGGTACTGGTGTATGCTATTCACTCTCTAGCAGAAAAGGGATGAAGATTTCTCCAAGGAGGTTGATGATCTTAGCACTTTGTAACTAAGATCCACTGCTGTTCCCACAGAGGCTGAGGAGTACAGGAAAACTTCAGTTGGGGGAACGGTTTGCAGGCTAAACTGCATTGAGGTATGTTCAGTCAATTTTTTTTCTAGACAGACTGAGAATTCTAGAAAAGACTGACAGTATCCCCATGAGGGAAGGGTAAGCTGTATTCAGAGACTTAGTATGGAATCAAGCTTGCATAAAGGGCTAAGTTGTTACTGGTGACATTTATGATAAAAACGTTTTTTTTTCTTTTATTATTAAAGAAGATTAATGTTTTGGGGCACTTTGGAGGTTTGTTTTGGCTTATTTAAGGGTTATTAACCCACATGGCTAGTTTAGAAACACTTTGGTGTGTTTCTTTTAGGCCCCACTGACATCGAGTGAGGTGGGAGGGGCCTATTCGCGCCTCAGATGCGCAGTTTATTTTACACACAAGACATCAAGCTGCTACTCCGGAGGGTCCTGCTGTACTTGAGGGCCTAAAGGAACCCTTTTCCCCACAAATCTATCCCTAAGGGCAGGTAGGCGCCACAGCAGAGCTGTGGCAAGGTGCTGAACGTTTTTGTACCGTTTTTTTGACGTTTTGTCAATCCAGTTTTTCCATTAAGGGGTTAATCGTTTATTTGAATGTTGGGGCAATCTTACTAAAGCTTTATGAATCCACTGTAAAAATTTCGAAAAGTTAACTGCTTTTTTACACTGTTTTGCAGAGTTTGTGCATTTTTTTTTTCTCTTAAAGGCACAGTACCGTTTTTTTCTAAGTATTGTTTTACTTTGAATAAAGTGTTTTCCAAGCTTGCTTGTTTCATTACTAGCCTGTTTAACATGTCTGACATCAAGGAAACTCCTTGTTCAATGTGTTTAGAAGCCATTGTGGAACCCCCTCTTAGAATGTGTCCCCACTTGCACTGATATGTCTATAAATTTTAAAAAGCATATTATAGCGCTAGATGATTCTCAGACAGAAAGAAATGAGGTGATGCCATCTAGCTCTCCCCAAGTGTCACAACCAGTAACGCCTGCACAAGTGACGCCAAGTGTGTCGACTTCATTTACTTTACAAGACATGGCCACAGTTATGAATACAACCCTCACAGAGGTTTTATCTAAACTGCCTGGGTTACAAGGGAAGTGTGACAGCTCTGGGTTAAGAACAAATGCTGAGCCTTTTGACGCTTTAGTAGCCGTATCCGATATACCCTCACAATGTTCTGAAGTAGGGGTAAGGGTTTTGCTGTCTGAGGGAGAGATTTCTGATTCAGGGAAGACGCTCCCTCAGACAGATTCTGATATGACGGCCTTTAAATTGAAGCTTGAACACCTCCGCTTGTTGCTCAGGGAGGTATTAGCGACTCTGGATGATTGTGCCCTATAGTGGTTCCAGAGAAATTGTGTAAAATGGACAAATACTTAGAGGTTCCTGTTTACACTGATGGTTTTTCCAGTCCCTAAGAGGATTGCGAACATTGTTCCTAGAGAGTGGGATAGACCAGGTATACCGTTCGCTTCCCCTCCTGTTTTTAAGAAGATGTTTCCCATATCTGACACCATGCGGGACTCGTGGCAGACGGTCCCTAAGGTGGAGGGAGCTATTTCTACTCTCGCCAAGCGTACAACTATACCTATCGAAGACAGTTGTGCTTTCAAAGATCCTATGGATAAAAAATTAGAGGGTCTCCTAAAGAGAATTTTTGTTCATAAAGGTTTCCTTCTCCAACCTATTGCGTGCATTGTTCCTGTAACTACTGCAGCTGCTTTCTGGTTTGAGGCTCTTCAGATGGAGACCCCATTAGAGGATATTATGGATAGAATTAAGGCCCTTAAGCTGGCTAATTCTTTCATTACAGATGCCGCTTTCAACTGGCTAAATTAGCGGCAAAGAATTCAGGTTTTGCCATTTTAGCGCGCAGGGCGTTATGGCTTAAGTCCTGGTCTGCTGATGTATCATCAAAATCTAAACTTTTGAACATTCCTTCCAAAGGAAAGACCCTATTCGGGCCTGAATTGAAAGAGATTATTTCGGACATCACTGGAGGGAAAGGCCATGCCCTCCCTCAGGATAAAACAAATAAAATGAGGCCCAAACAAAATAATTTTCGTTCCTTTCGAAACTTCAAGGGTGGTCCCTCTTCCCCGGCTGTGAAGCAACAAGGGAGTTTTGCCAAATCCAAGTCAGTCTGGAGTCCTAACCAGGCTTGGAACAAGGGTAAACAGGCCAAGAAGCCGGCTGCTGCCTCTAAGACAGCATGAAGGGGTAGCCCCCGATCCGGGGATATGGAGGAAGCTAGTCCTCTTGATATTAAAACTAGTAAACGTTTATAAACCTCCTGTGGTTATTCCAGAGGTTTTTTTCTAAGGAATGGAATAGGCCTGGTACTTTTATTCCTTCAAGGTTTAAAAAATTGTATCCTTTGCCAGAAGTTAGATTGGAGTTTTGGGAAAAGATCCCCAAAGTTGATGATGCTATCTCTACTCTTTCTAAACGTACTACTATTCCTACGGAAGATAATAATTAATTTAATGATCCTTTAGATGGGAAACTTGAATCTTATCTAAGGAAAGCTTATTTATATTCAGGTCATCTTCTTAGGCCTGCAATTTCTTAGCCTGATGTTGCAGCTGCTTCAACTTTTTAGTTGGATACTTTAGCGCAACAAGTATCGGATCATGATTTATCTAGCATTAAAGGGATATTAAACCCAATTTTTTTTATTTCATGATTCAGATAGAGCATGAGATTTTAAGCACCTTTCTAATTTACTCCTATTAATTTTTCTTTGTTCTCATGTTATTTTGATTTGAAAAAGCAGTACTGTAAGCTTTAGAGCCAGACCATTTTTTGTTCAGCACATGGGTAGCACTTGCTGATTTGTGGCTAAATGTAGCAAACCAATCAGCAGCTCTACCAAGGTGCTGAACTAAAAAATGGGCCGGCTCCTAACCTTTTATTACTGCTTTTTCAAATCAAGATAACATGAGAACAAAGAAAAATTGATAATAGGAGTAAATTAGAAAGTTGTTTAAAATTGCATGCTCTATCTGAATCATGAAAGAAAAATGAGGAGTTAGTATCCCTTTAAGTTGATTCAACATGCTAATAATTTCATTTGTGATGCCATTTTTTATATCAAAATTGATGTTAAATCTGTCTTTAGCTATTCTAGCTAGAAGAACTTTGTGGCTCAAATCTTGGAATGCTGATATGACTTCTAAGTCCAGATAGCTATCTCTTTCTTTCCAATGTAATAAGTTATTTGGTTCTCAGTTGGATTCAATAATTTCAACTGTTCCTGGAGGGAAGGGAGTTTTTTTGCCTCAGGATAAAAAACCTAAGGGTAAATCTAAAGCTTTTAACCGTTTTCGTTCCTTTCGGCAAAATAAGGAACAGAAACCTAATCCTTCCCCCAAGGAATCTGCTTCCAATTGGAAGCCTTCTTCAAATTGAAATAAATCCAATCCATTTAAGAGATCAAAACCAGCCCCCAAGTCTGCATGAAAGAGCGGCCCTCATTCCAGCTCAGCTGGTAGGGGGCAGATTAAAAATTTTCAAGGATGTTTGGATCAATTCGGTCCGAAATCATTGGATTCAAAGTATTTTCTCTCGGGGGTACAGAATAGGATTCAGAGTAAGACCGCCTGTGAGAAGACTTTTTCTCACGCATTCCGGTAAACCCAGTTAAGGCTCAGGCTTTTCTGAAGTGTTTCAGACCTGGAGTTGTCAAAGGTAATTATGCCAGTTCCGTTTCAGGAACAGGGTCTGGGGTTTTATTCAAATCTATTCATTGTCCCAAAGAGAAAATTAATTTAGACCAGTTTTGGATCTAAAGATTTTGAATCGATATGTAAGAGTACCAACTTTCAAAATGGTGACTAAGGACTATTCTGCCTTTTTTGTTCAGCAAGGGCATTATATGTCCACAATAGACTTACAGGATGCATATCTTCATATTCCGATTCATCCAGATCACTATCAGTTGCTTAGATTCTCTTTTCTAGACAAGAATTACCAATTTGGCCTAGCGACAGCTCCAAGAATCTTTTCAAAGGTTCTAGGTGCCCTACTCTCTTTAATCAGAGAGCGGTGTATTGCGGTATTTCCTTATTTGGACGATATCTTGGTACTCGCTCAGTCTTTACTTTCTGCAGAATCTCACACAAATCAACTAGTGTTGTTTCTTCAAAGACATGGTTGGAGGATCAATTTACCAAAAAGTTGATTCCTCAGACAAGGGTCACCTTTTTAGGTTTCCAGATAGATTCAGTGTCCATGACTTTGTCTCTAACAGACAAGAGACGTTTGAAATTGGTTGCAGCCTGTCAGAACCTTCAGTCTCAGTCATTCCCTTCAGTAGCTATGTGCATGGAAGTTTTAGGTCTCATGACTGCAGCATCGGACGCAATCCCCTTTGCTCGTTTTCATATGAGACCTCTCCAGCTTTGTATGCTGAACCAGTGGTGCAGGGATTATACAAGGATATCACAATTAATATCCTTAAATCCCAATGTTCGACTTTCTCTGACTTGGTGGTTAGATCACCCTCGTATATTTTTAGGGGCCTCTTTTGTTCGTCCAACCTGGACTGTGATCACAACAGATGCAAGTCTTTCAGGTTGGGGAGCTGTTTGGGGATCTCTGACAGCACAAGGAGTTTGGTAATCTCGCCTCTTGAGATTTCCAATCAGTATTTTGGAACTCTGTGCGATTCTCAGGGCTCTTCAGTTTTGGCCTCTGTTGAAGAGAGAACCGTTCATTTGTTTTCAGACAGACAATGTCACAACTGTGGCATATGTCAATCATCAGGGTAGGACTCAGTCCTCAAGCTATGAAAGAAGTATCTCGGATACTTGTTTGGGTGGAATCCAGCTCCTGTCTAATTTCTGGGGTTCATATCCCAGGTATAGACGATTGGGAAGCGGATTACCTCAGTTGTCAGACTTTACATCCGGGAGAATGGTCTCTCCACCCAGATGTTTTCTCAAATTGTTCAGATATGGGGTCTTCAAGAAATAGATCTGATGGCATCTCATCTAAACAAAAACTTCCAAGGTACCTGTCCAGGTCCAGGGATCCTCAGGCGGAAGCAGTGGTTGCATTGACACTTCCTTGGTGTTATCAACCTGCTTATATTTCTTTTACAAAGAATATGACGAGTACACCGGTTTCATCCTTACTTGTGGGATATTAACCTCCTGCCAACAGGAAGTGGCAAAGAGCACCACAGCAAAGCTGTATATATAGCTCCTCCCCTTCCCTCCCAATCCAGTCATTCTCTTTGCCTGTGTTAACATAGGAAGAGGTAAAGTGAAAGAGGTGATATTTTTAGTCTTTACTCAATAAGTTTGTTATTTTAAAATGGTACCGGTGAGTACTATTTTTCTCAGTGTGACTTCAGAAATCGTTTCTAGTCGGGAAAGAACTAGAAAATTTTTCACCCTGATGCAGATGATCTTGGCAATTTTCTCTAAGGGCCATTTGTTCCCACTAGCAGCTGAGGGTAATGCAGAGGACAAATCTTCAGAGTGGAGAACACTGTCATACTACAAGCAGCATTGAGGTATGTACAGTCGTTTTTTTCTGGGAGAGACATAGTATACAAGAACAGACTGACATTTTCCCCCATACAGGGGAGGGGTAAGCATTATACACTATATAATACGAACTCAATAGTGTCCCTAGCAGTCCCTTTATTATATATACCATACATTTTTATTAAGTGTATACAAAGGGCAAGCTGATGTTTCACTTATATGTTTATTACGTTTGATAAAGTGTACACACAGGGTTACGAGCTGATGTTTTCACTTTATATGCGTGGTGTGATGCTGTGAGAAGCCTTTCTGACATTCGTCACTTGGTTTGATTGCAAAAACTAGCTCAGGGGTATTTTGTCTCTAAAGGGATCATGAAGTTCCTTATGAGACATGGTTTGGTTTTTCGCGCATTTACTGAGCAGTTTATATTCAGCAGAACTCAGAGGCTTGCAATAGGGCCTATTTTACTATACAAAACATCCTTTACCAAAGGCTTCAGTTGGTTCTAGGGGCAGGTAGACGCCACAGCATAGCTGTGGCAAGGTGCAGAGTGCTGCTTAAAAAATAAGTTACTTAAATTGTTGTTAAACGAGATATTATCAGTTTATACAAGTAGTGCAATATTGTCAACTTTTGGACTAGTGCCTAATATTGTTGCCTTGCTTCAAGCGTTTATGGGTATTGCCAGAAAAATTGTTGCACTTTAATATTTAAAGGCGCAGTCCATATTTTTCATTAAATTGTTCTTTATACTTTTTGTGAACTCTATACCATATAGCAATTATAAAACTTCTATTATAGTTATTGCTAGTCTGAGCCTGAGGAAACTACTTGCTCAATGTGTTTAGATGCCATTGTAGAACCCCCATTACATTTTGTCCCGCATGTACTGAAAGGTCCTTACAGTGTAAAGAGCAAATTTTCCTTAAGGAAAGTATGCCCAATGATGATTCTCAGTCAGAGAAGAATCAGGGTATGCCGCTAAACTCTCCCCAAGCATCACAACCTTTAACTAACACCCACGCAAGCGCCGCCGGGTTCTTCATCTGCGTCTGCTTTATTTTCTCTGCAAGATAGCTGCAGTTAAGACCTCTGTAAGGGTAGATGACCTATCTAAATTGCCAGTGTTACAGGTCAAATGCAGTAGAGTAGCAGTCAATGTCAGCACTGCAATCTCTGAGGACTTACTGGTCATTACCGACGTACCCTCACAAGAATCGGATTTGGGGGTCAGGGAACTATTGTCTGAAGGAGAGTTTTCCAATTTAGGAAGTGCGTTCCCTCAGACGGATATGGACTTTGTGTCCTTTAGATTTAAGTTTGAACACCTCCGCCTGTTACTTAGGGAGGTCTTAGCAACTCTGGATGACTGTGATCCCATTGCAGTGCCACCAGAAAATTTATGTAAGATGGACAAGTTCCTAGAGATACCGACGTATTCTGATAGTTTTTTTCCGGTTTCTAAGAGAATCTCGGAAATTATTTTGCGATAATGGGAAAGACCGGGTGTTCCATTTTTTACCTTCCCTTAATTTTAGAAAAATGTATCCCATTCTTGACACAGTCAGGGACACTAGGCAATCAGTCCCTAAGGTGGAGGGAGCTATATCTACCCTGGCTAAGCGTACAACTATTTCTATTGAAGACAGTTGTGCTTTCAAAGATCCTATGGATAGTCTAAAGAAGTTGTTTTTTCTGTTACAGCTGACAGCTTGTATTGTACCAGTTATCACTGCCCAGTTTCCACTGCGGTGACCTTTTGGTTTGACTCTTTTGGAGGAATTTCTTCAGACAGAGATCATGGTCTGCTGATGTGTCATTAAAATCTAAGTTTTAGCTATTCCTTTCAAGAGTAGGACCCTATTCGGGCCTGAATTGAAGAAAATCATTTCTGACATTACTGGAGGTAAAGGCCATGCCCTACCTCAGAACAGGTTAAGGAGTAAAGTACCCTCAGCTTCCTCTCCTTCCATTAAGCAGGAAGGGAATTTTGCTCAATCCAAGTCCATCTGGAGTCCCAACCAGGCTTGGAATAAAGGGAAGCTATCTAAAAAGCCCGCTGCTGCTACTAGGACAGCATGAAGGGGCGGCACCCGATCCGGGACCGGATCTAGTAGGGGGCAGACTTTCTTTCTTTGTCCAGATTTGGGAGAGAGATGTTCAGGACCCCTGGGCATTGGAAATCGTGACCCATGGGTATCAACTGGAATTCAGGGTTTTTCTCCCAAGAGGGAGATTTCATCTTTCAAGATTGTCTGTAGTCCAGATAAAGAGAGGCGTTTTGGGGGGGCGGAGTTACCATCAACGGGGAACAGACTTGTTTCTCAGAGCTCCCGCCTGTGTAATTAATAATTTGAATCCTACTGCAACTAGTTCTTAAATATGACATATTGAACTCATGCAGCTTAATCTATGAAGGCTCCTGATTCAGGAGACACCAAGTTTGCACAGCTGAGCGGGAGCCACGATACAACACATCTACATGATGCGCCTCTGATCCTGGGAGCGACTTCGCAGCCCTCGTTGCTCTAATACTCTGTCTGGCTCAGGGGAAGCGCACTGTCGCAGTGCCTAAACATATAGCGACTGCTCATAAAAGCCACTCAGGCAGTCTCTCGCTCGTAAATCTTTTGTAGCTATTCTCAGAAGGAGCACGATAAGAATAAACATTATCAATCCCAGGGATCGGGGCGGCGGATCCCCTTCCCCACTTCAACTTCATATTGTACTTGAGCGCTACCCGGAGAGGAAGAGAGCGTGGTGAAAAGGGGGAAAATAGTCATAAAACATCGAGATCCATTTGGACGCTCAGGTGGCGTGACTGAATGTGAATTTCTATGCTCCCTATTTCTCTTTGCTGCTAAAATTGTCCCGAACATGGACTACTTAAACAAATGGGAGACTAAGGCGACGCAGTCTTTAGATGACCATTTTACCTCCCTAAAGCGGGAACTCTGCATTCTAATAGATTTAGCAGTGAGGGAGCCGCATCATACTGAGAGCTTTTCGCTACCACACAAAGCAAGCCTGCAGCAAAGCCAAGGTGGCAGTGTCCTGGAGGTGGCCACAGATAGCAGCTCATCGGTTCCTACACCAGGGCAAGATCTTCATCACGCAGCAAAACTGCAACTCCTGGGAGCATTCACTGCATCCATCCCTTTGGCAGATGGGGAGGGGATGGTGGCAGTGATCGGCTCTCCCCAAGTTGTACCACTAAGTAACCCTGCAATTAAGCTCCCTAACAGAGGTACCTCAAAGAATTCACAGATCATGTTTAGAAATGCAGGTCTCAACTTACTGACAACAGAGCGCTTTGACAATGAGGAACTAATCGACAGAAAGTGACTATCCAGAAGACGGCTACAGCTGGGGGAGTCTTTGGTCCCCCCCAGGGCAGGCCTCAAACACCTATACGGCGAACCGGAGCTGGTCGAAGGAGACATAGGAGACCGACGTTGCCTAATTTCGCTGCAGAGGGAGAGGTGTAACATGGTCCGATACATGATACTTGCGGATTCATTCCCCCATACTGCAGTCATAGTGTTGCATATCTCCTCGCATACACCCCCGTGCACATGGTTCCATCTGGACATTCTAGAGCCTCAGAGTAGGAGTCGGTTGACTGAGTAATCCGGAGAGGTTGGGAACAGAGACACAGCTGTATTCTATTAATGCGGTTTTGCTCTGTCATCCTATTGCCACACCGCCCAGAACTGAACTTGGTCACACCACATGCCTATATGCTCACAGCTCTTACAGAATGATTCAAATATGTCATTTATTACCAGTAAGTTTTGTATGTATAATATGAACCCTCGTTGCCTTGTATGTTTTGGATATCGACAGTGCTGTCTGATGTGTTTACCGTAGTTAACCAATATCTGAGGGCTGTAATGTTTAGAACCCCATATGAAGCCTGAATTTGGCCCATGCATATTTTGAATGTTATTGGTATAATTAGGGACAAGGGGTAATAAGAGTTTAGTTGGAAAGTTTCATCTTATATAAGCTATTCTTAACCATAGGTCTCAGTTTGGGATATCTTTATAATTAGTAAGGAAAATATTTTAGTTTTCATACAGGATTATGCCCTATTACAACTGAATTAACAGGATTTAAAACACTAAATCTCATATCATTATTAGTAAGTCTTAGTTCATTCATGTTGGCACTATCTTTATGTATGACGCCTAAACCTGGAGATTCTGATCTAATTATCTTGAGTTGTGCTATGTTTGATGATCTGATGTCTAGCCCATAATGTATACATCTACCTTCTATGTTTAAATGTTCCTTTCTCATAGCCGCATAAGTTTTGCCTAGTTGCTACTTCTCCTATATATCTCACACAGATGGTCTATATCAGGGGTCGCCAACCTTTCGGACCTCAGGGACCACTAAACTCACAATTTTGAATCCCGTGGACCACTAACATGATTTTTTTTTTTTAAAGGTACAAACCTCTATAATATGTCTGTCTGTCTGTCTCATTGTGAAGCTCATTAACAAATCTAGACAAGCCAGAAGGCTTGTTTTTCCTACAGAAAACATCTGGAATACATTATTTACAATGCAGCAAAGGATTCTGGGTAAGAGATGCAAATTAGGTTCACAATGACACACCTTTTTACTTCAGCCTGCTTTTCAGCAGATTCCCTTAACGCCAAGTATTGCTGTTCACACAGCTTGTAGACTTAGCTAGGGTTAAAGCAGTGATTCAAAACTATCCCAGGACAGACTGTTTCGTAGTTGTTGCTTCTCACCCAGCACTGATTTAAACTTTCTCCCAGCTGATGAGTAGCAACAACTACGAAACAGTCTGTCCTGTGATAGTTTTGAATCACTGCTTTAACCCTAGCTAAGTCTACAAGCTGTGTGAACAGCGATACTTGGCGTTAAGGGAATCTGCTGAAAAGCAGGCTGAAGTAAAAAGGTGTCGTCGTGAACCTAATTTGCATCTTACCCAGAATCCTTTGCTGCATTGTAAATAATGTATTCCAGAGGTTTTCTGTGGGAAAAACAAGCCTTCTGGCTTGTCTAGATTTGTTAATGAGCTTCACAATGAGTTATTTTCTCTATTTTATGCGTAGTGGAGGATTTTAAACTCACTTTTTACCTCCCCCTAATTTTTTTATATATATATATATATATATATATATATATATATATATATATATATATATATATATATATATATATATATATATATATATATATATATATATATATATATATATATATATATATATATATATATATATACATACATATACATTTTCTGCAGGTAAGTAATTGTAAAATGTCTCGAATTAATTTGTTTCATTTTCTCTTAGTCTAACATAGAAATGTAGCAATAAAAAGGTGCATTGCTCATACGAACATCTTGCATGCAGAAAAAAACAGCTTTGCAGACATTGAAAAGCTAGGGAACGAGCTTGCAAAAATCTCAGAGCCAGACAACAATCAATGCACTGTTGCTTTGTAGCACTACTGCATATTTGATTGTCTTCAAACAGCACTTTGCGCTGGATGCACTGTTAAGGAAAACTTATACAATGCAGCCAGAGAACAGCAATGTTAAAAAAGAACATCCTAATGTGGAGCAGCACTGAAAAGTTAATGTGCTAACAGTTCCTGTTCTTTCTGCAGACATGCTGCATTTTCTGCAATGACATCTCAGATCACTCTATGTTCTGCCTTGTGGTATATATATACTCAAAATAAAGCAAGAAAGGCACTCTCCATAATAAACACCAAACTTTACTTCAGGTGAACGTTTTCGGGGTTACCCACGTCCTCAGATCTTACAAAACAATAAGTGAGAAAACCATTTGTATTTTACTGGTAATGATCCTGCTAGTACGTGTGGCGTCCCTTCAGCACAACTGCGCATGCATGAGAGACCATACAGAGGCCCTAGAGGATCAAAAAAGTCACCAAGGCAGAAGCTTAATAAAAATTGATTAAAAACAAAGTGCACAACCTCAAAATAGCAAGAGACATAGTGTATATTTTTTATAGGTGTAAATAAAGTATTTAGTAGTATTATTGGCTCGATTACGTGGTCTAAATGTCCTAACTATGTGTATGGTGCTGATATAACAAAGATAGATGCAGTGACTATATATCACACATGCGGATTCACTGTTAATCACATTATTGCAAACAACTTACTTAAACCGCTGGAAGAGGGGGGTATCAACGGCACTACTGGCCGAGTGTAGCTTAAATACTTTGGATTCCCTACTAACCCCTTATCACCATTTAGTGTGTGTGGGAGTTATTCCCTTACAAATATTTTTGACTTGAAAAGGTGCTATGTAGTTTTCAACATATGAAACTTAAAGTAGAGAGAAACTCTAACTCAACAGACTACATATATAGCACTCATAAGGGTTAATGTAGGGTACATCTATAAGTAGTACAAAATACTCTATTCCTTAAGGCAAATCAGAGTTACTGATAGTCTAGTGAGCATGCGTGTTCAACGTTAAAACATAACTTTTATTGTGTCAAAATTTAATATAAAATGCTGGAAATTGATTTAAAAACACTCTCAGATGCTGGAGGATCAGTAATTAACCTGTTCACGTTAGATTATAGTAAAGTAGGTCATATATTGTGCTGGTTGACTACTTTAGTTTAACTGTATCAAGTTTATTTAAGCTGATACAGACTCGTAACAGGAAGTCTTATTGGATTATTGTGTATATATATAAAAAAAGAAGAAAGAAAGATACTCTGTAATATTTACTAATAGTAATGATGGTGAAGTATCAAATTATATATTATATTATACACAAGTGTCACTGCATGTACAGATTAACCATATATCAGTACAGCGCTAACATTCTGGTTTAGCCCAATACTATCTGCTTATGGGTAACATACTCTGTATATTGGAGTAGGGTGATGAGAGTGCAATGCACCCTGTTAGAGATTAATACTATTTTGGCTGGGGGATTAACCCCCGGTGTTGATCTTTGAATACCAGTTTGGTACTCCACATAAGGAGAAGCCGCCACTTTATCTATTCAGTAGTGTATTGTTTATTTCACCCACACTTGTCTGAATGGCTTCTGCGTTTATACGTGGAATGTCCAATGTTGTGATTCACATAAATTAGTTGTAAGTTCTTAACATTCTGTTATGACCCGTAAGTTGGGTGTGCTAAAATAGCTTCATAGGTTTGTTATAGGCTCATATGTTTGGCGTAACACTTGTATGCTATGTATTAAAGCAGTGCTAAAATGACTTCCTAGGTTTGTTATAGAATCATATGTTTGGCGCAACACTTGTATACCATGTATTAGAGCAGTGCCCACTAGAATGAGTCAGAATTCAGCACACATACAGATTGCAGGCTATCACAGTTCAGCTGGAGCTAATGGATTTTTATATAATATAAAATATTAATAGTACCACAGGCTAGTTATAAACTCATATCTGTAGCGTAACATTTGTCTACAGATATATAAGAGAAATATTCGTTAGTTGGATTAGGGGTTTTAACGCAGCTGATTGGATCACATACGCTGTCAAATTTCAGCACACATACAGATTGCAGGCTACCGCAGTTCTATTGGAGCTAATGTTAATCTCACTGCTCAGTTTTTAGCCGGTGCAGTATATGCACTCTTACCCGGTGTTGGTTAGGTTCTCTGCCAGTAGTTTATATTTAAACTACTAGTTTGTGAAATAAAGTCTACAATCAACAGCCTGTATCAAATGATTGCTCCAAGTGAGCCCCACTCCCGAGTATAATACTCTTGTATCGTTTGCCCAATGAGCCTATCTACTGAATGTTGAGCATATATGGTCCAATGTTATTGGAATATAACGGTGACGATATGCCTACTTTAACTAGTTAGTTAATAAGTTAGAACAGGTTTGGTATTACAGCATTCTAAGGCTAATCTAAAAATACAGGAGCTCAGGACTCCTCACTTACTTAAACCGGGCTAACCTCAGCATGCTGTAATAAGTAATCCATTTACAATCTTGTTATTCACGTAAGGTTGCTTAGCAACCATAAACAAAGCCTGCTATAGTAGGTAGGTAATCCATTTACAAGTTTGTAGTTAACGCACAGTTGCTTAGTATCCATAAACAAAGTCCAGCAACCAATCATACATAGTTCATATCCGTGAACCACTCCCATAGTGATATCACATACTATCATTGTTGCCAATATACACAATATGCAAAGATCTAAAACGTCTATACTTAAACCTTAATGGTTAATCAGATATGCATCATAGACCGAATTGGATGCAACATAGTACTTAGTAGAAATAAACTTTTATACAAGTTACAGTATATCAGAAAAATACTAGAAAATATTTAGAGATCCTGAATGCAATGTACAGAACATAAAGATGCAACATGCTCGTCAAACGCTGGCGCCACAAATCTTAGTACAGATATAGACTACAACTCATCAACACTTATCACCCAGTTGCGCCTGCTTTAACATAATGTCACTAACAGTAGCTCTACTGGGAATATCCTCCATGTT
Source organism: Bombina bombina (assembly GCF_027579735.1). Lineage (NCBI taxonomy): Eukaryota > Metazoa > Chordata > Amphibia > Anura > Bombinatoridae > Bombina > Bombina bombina. The sequence goes on along the minus strand of NC_069505.1, from coordinate 446,233,662 downwards.
AAATGGTCTACTATATATGGAGTTAATAAATAGAACATAAAACAGATCATCCCGAGTATGAATGATGTTCAACTTACTGTGACATATGTTCACAATTAACTCATACAATTGGATCATAAAATAAATTAAGTAAATGTACAATCAGATAATACAGGTATACTCATACATGCAGCTATTGCAACCAAACCGTGAATGATAATATAGCCCAAACCATGGCTAATATAGTCCATGTATACAAGAAAGTCACACTTTTAACCACGTATCACAGTTAAATACATTACAACTATTGCTCTATAATGTAACTATCAAATATTCAGTATTTAAACCACCATATGGTAGCCTGTCACAAACCCTGGCCACTCTAGCCCATATATCCAAGGGCCCTGAGGAATCAAACTATTCAGATAGTTAACCACACATCCAAATTAAGTACCTTTCTGGAGTCTTTAACTGTTATTCAACCATGTCATAGACAAAAGGTAATAACCATCAAATATACTTTCAGAATAGTAACCAAGATACCCATACCAGAGGGTCAGTGTTCATAATTTATAAGAAGCATTGCATATCAAGATTAACATTCAGTCCCTTAGGGACCAAAGTATCCAATGTGAAGATCCACCTGCTCTCTTTGCAATAGCAACCTACCTCTATCACCCCCTCTAGAAAGGGGTGGAATGTGGTCTATGATGATAAATCGTAAATCAGTGTTTCTATGTTTGGCCTGAAGAAAATGCCTGGCCACAGGCTGATCAGCTTTGCCACTATTCAAGGCCGCTCTGATAGCAGACCTGTGATTGGCCATTCTAGTGCGGGAATCATCCTGTGTCTTGCCGACATAGAACTTGCCACATGGACAGTGAATCATGTATACGATGTAATTTGTGGTGCATGTGACCCCATGTCTAATTGTAAATTTATTGTTTGTCCAAGGATGTGTGAAAAATTTTCTCTGGATCATCCCACTGCATGTGGTGCATCCACTACATCGGAAGCACCCATTTTTGGTGGTGTCTAACCATGTTTTAGACTTATAACTTAGTCTATTGTCGGGTCGCATCAAATGATCTCTTAAGGAGGCCTCCCTCCTGTAACCAACAATCGGTAAGTCCATGGATTCACAGGATAGTCATCTATCAGTTGAGACAATGTCCCAATGGTCACGTCGACTTTGGAGTAAAAGTGGTTGTAAGTATCATTCGCTCTCTCGGTGGTGCCTCCGGTAAATCTTCTTCAATGCTTCCTTCTGTGTGGTATTAATAGCCTCAGTATAGGCCAATGTGAGATGTTTCTTATAACCACACTGTTTGAACTTGTTCCTCATCTCCTCCAATTGCAGTTGTTTGTTGGCTTGTTCACTATTATTTCTGGTAACCCGCTTAAACTGCGACTTAGGCAGAGCCTTTTTCAAGAATGGTGGATGGCAGCTTGAACCCTGCAAGATAGAATTTCTGTCCGTGGGTTTCTGATACAACGTAGTGTTCAGACCTGCCCCGGATTTGTATATTCTTAAGTCGAGGAAATCTATTGTCTGGTTGTCAAAAGTGATTTTAAATTTCAGGTTATCATTCGCTTCATTCAATTCCTTAAACCAAGAGTCCAATTCTTGCTGGTCACCCCTCCAGATCAGAAACAGATGGTCTATGTATCTGCCGAACAAATGTATCCTATGATCTTGGAAGAGAGTGGTTCCCAAGGTTTCGAACTGTGCCATTAACAGATTGGCATAGGATGGGGCCACATTGGACCCCATCGCTGTGCCCGATATCTGTAAGTAGAATTTGGATTCGAATTTGAAGTAGTTCATCATCAAACAATACTCCAGCAACTGCAGTACCACATCAACAGGTGGACCCACATACGGGGTATTGAGTAGAGTAGATCTGATTGCGGCCATCCCTTCATCATGTGGGATGACAGTATACAAGCTGGTTACATCTAAGGTAACCAGCAAATCATTCCCATCCAAATCAACTTCTTGTAATAACTTAAACATTTTGATAGTCAAGGAGGAACGAATCCATCTGTTTGACAAATGGTTGCAGAATGTCATCCACATAAACTGCAAGTGTTTGTAGTACTGAGCCCCTCGCCGACACTATCGGATGTCCTGGAGGCCTGATGGGGTCCTTATGGACTTTCGGTAGAGTGTGTAGATAATTGGGACTATAGGGAAATCCACCACCAAAAATTCAAATGTTGCCTTGGTTAGAATATTTGCTGTTAATATTGTTTCCAAATATTCATCAATGGTTTTCTTGAATTCAGAGGTGGGATCATGTGTATCATTCAACTGTGTCATTATCTCATGTCTGTAATCTGTGTAGTCTTGCAAGACCAATGCACCCCCCTTATCAGCATTACATATAACCAGGCTGTGGTTTTCCTTCAGAGCTTTTAATGCCATCCACTCATCTTTAGAAAAATTGTTCCTTCCAGGAGTTGTCATATTGATAGTGGTTTCAAAATCCTCCTTTACCATACGAGTAAAGGTATGGATGCTGGTATTAGATGATTTGGGATCAAATTTGCTACGCCTTTTAAAAGTATCAGTGGGGTGGTCATTTTTCCCAAAGTATTCTCTAAGGCGTAGTTTTCTGTTAAACTTATACATGTCCACATGTAGATCGAATTTATCCAATCTTGCCGTGGGTACAAAGCTGAGCCCCTTCTCGAGGATCCCTTGTTCAACAGGTGTTAGTTGATAGGAACTGAGGTTAATGATGTTACTTAATTCCAACCTCTGCGCCACTGTTGTGGTGGTGGTCTCCCCCGGACAGATCCTATCGCGCCTGTGACCACCTCTCCTGGGGTGTGGCCTCCCCTTGAGGTGTTTTTGACCGGGTGGTCATGGGTTGGGAGCCTGTGGTAGTGCCCAAATCTGGAAAATCACCTTTTTCAGGGTCTGAGCTGTTGGAGCTTTCGATGGTATTCAGGGTTCTTGGTTTGAAAACCCGGGGTCTTCTATTCCTGAAGACAAATCTTCGTTCCTCAGGACCTAATAACCACTTGTATAACTTCTTTTCCCTATAGTCACTGGTGACAGCTTCCCACTTGCATTCTTTAAAGGAAATGAGTTCACTTTCATATTGTTCCACTTGATTTTTTTATTTTAGACAGCCACCTTTCTTCACCGTCACCCTCCAATTTATCATGGTGCATAGTTTCAAATGTTAATACCTCATTTTCCACTTGTTTAAGTAGTGTGGTGACTTTGTCAATGACGAGTAGAATTAAATCCAAGGAACATTTATTTAATATCCCACACCATTTAACACAAAAAATGGCATTGTTACGACCAATGGTGGGGACATTTTTTACTCTAAAGCCCTTAGGGATAAAATACCTTCTGTGATAGTCTGAAAGATAACCGTGCATTTTCAGATCAATTTCCCTTTTTTTCAATTTAACAAGTTGATTGTATAGCTGTTTAGGTTGTTCCCTCATTGTTTTGATGGCCAACTCATCAAATCTTATCCTGTTAGCATCTGCATCACTGAATTGAAACACAGTAGCCCCCTCTATTCCATCAGTCTCTACTATTTGCTGGGGTTGTGTTTGTGACATTGTAAATATCCAATCACCACACCGTTATATAAACAGTTAAAAGCAAAATGTCCAGATTGACAAAAATGTCAGCAGAACACATAAACAGTCAAAGTACAGTTTACTAGGGTGCAGAGATCAAATAATCAATACAGTATTCCAAATGGATCCCACACTCACTACTAAGACACAGCTTCTGGGGTGCACTTTAAATAGTAATATATCAAAATAAATCAAGAAAGGCACTTTCCATAATAAACACCAAACTTTACTTCAGGTGAACGTTTTTGGGGTTACCCCCGTCCTCAGACCTTACAAAACAAACAGTGAGAAAACAATTTGTGTTTTACCTGGTAATGATACTGCTAATGCTCATATCATTATTAGTAAGTCTTAGTTCATTCATGTTGGCACTATCTTTATGTATGACGCCTAAACCTGGAGATTCCGATCTAATTATCTTGAGTTGTGCTATGTTTGATCTGATGTCTAGCCCATAATGTATAAATCTACCTTCTATGTTTAAATGTTCCTTTCTGATAGCCGCATAAGTTTTGCCTAGTTGCTACTGCTCCTATATATCTCACACAGATGGTCTATATCAGGGGTCGCCAACCTTTCGAAACTCAGGGACCACTAAACTCACAATTTTGAATCTCGTGGACCACTAACATGATTTTTTTTTAAAAGGTACAAACCTCTATAGTGTGTGTGTGTATATATATGTGTATATATATATATATATATATATATATATATATATATATATATATATATATATATATATATATATATATATATATATGTATATATGTATATATGTATATATGTATATATGTATATATGTATATATGTATATATGTATATATGTATATATATGTATATATGTATACAAGAATAGATACAGCGCCTATATATCCATTAAAATATGGGTGGTATATGGGAATATGAATGAGAGCTAGAGATAATTATTTGAGAAATAATAACAATTAAGAGTATAAAAGATTATTAAAATAAATTATGCTTGAAAAATGATGAATAGATTATGAAACAGTGTTCATATGAGTCTTTAGACAATATATAGTCCGTGGTAAATCTTCATATGAAGTTGATATCAGTAAATAGATGGTATATAATACCCTTACCAGATATTACCTCAATCTGATGAGGTAAGTATGCCGCACTGGGGGTATATACAGATGGTAGAATCTTCTCCTTGTATTCAGATGTGGTGCCTCTTGGGTTTTCGTTAGCCTCCTGGAGTATGCAGGGATGTGTTTCTGGTTGTAGATAAATCCCTTGTACTTCCTTTGTGTTGGTAGTTAGCCTCTTGGAGTATCTTTTCTGTCTTGGTATACACTGCAATTAACTAATTAGTATATTTATGTGCCACTGAAGAAAAGTCAGTTAGGCAGCAGAAAGACTGGGGTTTTTTTTTTTTTTTTCCTGCAATTAACTAATTAGTATACTTATGTGCAACTGAAGAAAAGTCAGTTAGGCAGCAGAAAGACTGAGGGGTATCCAGCTGGATACCCCTCAGTCTTTCTGCTGCCTAACTGACTTTTCTTCAGCGGCACATAAGTATACTAATTAGTTAATTGCAGGAAAAAAAAAAAAAAAACCCCAGTCTTTCTGCTGCCTAACTGACTTTTCTTCAGTGGCACATAAATATACTAATTAGTTAATTGCAGTGTATACCAAGACAGAAAAGATACTCCAAGAGGCTAACTACCAACACAAAGGAAGTACAAGGGATTTATCTACAACCAGAAACACATCCCTGCATACTCCAGGAGGCTAACGAAAACCCAAGAGGCACCACATCTGAATACAAGGAGAAGATTCTACCATCTGTATATACCCCCAGTGCGGCATACTTACCTCATCAGATTGAGGTAATATCTGGTAAGGGTATTATATACCATCTATTTACTGATATCAACTTCATATGAAGATTTACCACGGACTATATATTGTCTAAAGACTCATATGAACACTGTTTCATAATCTATTCATCATTTTTCAAGCATAATTTATTTTAATAATCTTTTATACTCTTTTAATTGTTATTATTTCTCAAATAATTATCTCTAGCTCTCATTCATATTCCCATATACCACCCATATTTTAATGGATATATAGGCGCTGTATCTATTCTTGTATACTCATTTTTCACTTACTGACTGGGACCTCACATCTCAACCAGTACCTGTCTTATATAGCTGCCACTATACCATACACAACACTGACTAGCGCCAACTATAGAGTATCACTTGTGTTTACCCAGTATACTGAGTGAACACATTTTACTTGCTTCTCTATATATATATATATATATATATATATATATATATATATATATATATATATATATATATATATATATATACACTCTATAGAGCAGTGGTTCTCAACCAAAGTGACCTCAAGGCCCGGTAATAAATAAAAATATATATATACACACCTAGTATAACCATAGCTAAGTTTACATTATATATTTACACATTTTTAAGAGTAATTTTTTGGAATTAACTAATTGAATGACAGAACTGAGAGAATACTTCCGAATGACAGATGAAGGGTGAGTGCCAACTTTTGAGCTGAAAATAGAGAGGCAGAAAGTGGGAACAAAATAATTATGTTTAAAATGACCGCAAGACTTGCAAGTTACCTCCACAGTTAGGAATTATTCAAAACTACTTATGATCATGGACAGACATTGGAGTCCTAAATTAAGTTTGTCAGAAAGCTCTCAATATGGATGTGAGCTTACAATGACTGATGTTACGTGAAATTACTATAATACTGGTGCGATATTGCTGATCTGCTGGATGACAATTACTGGAATTCAGGTGGAATAGCTTTGTGTGCTGGAAAATTATTAGAATGAAAAATATTTAATAATAAAAAAAGAAAATGGAGGGTAGGAAGACACAGTGATGTAAATCTAAGTCCATCTGAAGGAATTAAGAAAACTATTACAAAGAGACAGGTAAAGGGAAGAAAATAAATTAAATATAATACAATTTTTTTTCAGATTTTCTATTTTTATACTATACTTCCACTATTTCAAGCCAAGACTATATCAACCTCTCTGAGCAGCGTGTCGGGCAGGAGGAGTTAAATATATAATCTAGCAATGCAAGTTGTGCAGTACTATGCCACGTGCGTAGGGAGATTGTAATTTAACTCCTCCGTCGGTTTTCACTGATGTCCAGCCAGGCACTGTAGGGAGTTGCGGCGCGACGAGGGTGACACCATCAGAGAAGATTAATTCCTACTTGATAGTGTCAGGGACCACCAGTGGTCCATGGACCACTGGTTGGCGACCGCTGGTCTATATCATAAATTTTAACTAACCTCTTCCAGATTATCACTACTATAATATCTTATCTACTACCATATTCATAGATGTATCACAGTTTAATATATGGGTGTGCTGGGTGAACTCATTGTATGATCATGCTGATAGGCATACAAAGGTGGTTATACACTCTCTTTTTCATAGCACGGTTCATATTGTCTAATAGAATTTTTATTCTGGATTTTAACTAGGACCTTACATTTACCAATACTGGACTTTTAATCAACCCATAAATTTAAAACACAGACATATTGGCTCCCGTTAATAAAGCAGAAAACTTACGCTATTTCTTGTCAGATTTTTTTTTAGGTTGATATTTTGCCTTTGACCAAGTTTCTAGTATTAAGCTCTGGTGCGCACCTCTCAGTCCCATTGCTCAAAATGGAGACTACACTAACAATTTTGCCAATGATCCAGGAGGGTCAATATGACTACCGTGGATTTGAAGGGTGCATACCTTCGTATTCCTATTCTCAAGGATCATCATCAGTTCCTAAGGTTTGCCTTTCTGGACAAACATTACCAGTTGGTGGCTCTTCCCTTCGGGTTGGCCACAGCTCCCAGAATTTTTATAAAGGTTCTAGGGTCCCTTCTAGCGGTTCTCAGACCGTGGGGCATAGCAGTGGTGCCTTATTGAGACGATATTTTGATTCGGGCGTCAACTTATCTGACAAAACTTCACACGGATACAATGTTGTCGTTCCCGAGAACTCACGGTTGGTAGGTGAACATAGAAAAGAATTCACTGGTTCCACGGACAAGGATTTCCCTTCTGGGAACTCTGATAGACTCATAAGACATGAAAGTCTTTCTGACGGATGTCAAAGATTTTAAATACTTGCCGAGCACTTCAGTCCATTCCTCGGCCATCAGTGGCTCAGTGTATGGAGGTCATTGGTTTAATGGTAGCGGCAATGGACATCATTCTGTTTGCTCGCTTTCCTCTCAGTCCACTGCAGCTGTGCTTGTTCGGACAGTGCTATGGGGACTATGCAAATTTATCTCCTCAGATAAATCTGGATCAAGAGACCAGAGACTCTCTTCTTTGGTTGTCGCCGGATCATCTGTCCCAGGGGACGTGTTTCTGCAGACCCTCATGAGTGATGGTGACAACTGACGCCAGCCTTCTGGGGTACAGTCTGGAGTTCCCTGAAGGCTCAGGGTGTTTGGACTCAGGTGGAGTCTCTACTTCCAATCAATATTCTTGAACTGAGAGTAATATTCAATGCGCTTCTGGCATGGCCTCAGTTGGCTTCGGCCAAATTCATAAGATTCCAGTTGGACAATATCACGACACTGGCGTATATCAATCATCAGGGGGAACAAGGCGTTCTTTAGCGATGATAGAAGTATCAAAGATAATCCGTTGGGCGGAGGCTCACTCTTGTTGTCTATCAGCAATTTACATTCCAGGAGTAGAGAACTGGGAAGCGGATTTTCTAAGTCGACAGACTTTTCATCTGGGGGAGTGGGAACTTCATCCGGAGGTGTTTGCCTCATTGATTCGACAATAGGGCAGACTGGATTTAGATGTGATAACGTCTCGTCAGAATGCCAAGCTTCCAAGTTAAGGATCCAGGTCGAGGGATCCTCAGGCCGAACTGATAGATGCTCTGGCAGTGCCTTGGTCGTTCAGCCTAGTTTGTGTTTCCACCATTTCCTCTCCTTCCATGCGTGATTGCTCGGATCAAACAGGAGAGAGCTTTAGTAATACTGATAGCGCCTGCGTGGCCACCCAGGACTTGGTATGCGGATCTAGTGGACATGTCCTCTCCACCACCGTGGAAACTTCCTTTGAGACAGGACCTTCTCATTCAAGGACCTTTCCAACATCCAAATTCTCTGCAGTTGTCTGCTTGGAGATTAAACGCTTGATTCGGTCATCAATACTTGATACAGGTTCGTAAGCCTATCTCTAGAAAGATCTATCATAAGATATGGCGTACATATCTTTGTTGGTGTGAATCCAAGACTTACTCGTGGAGTAAAGCCAGGATTCTGTCTTTTCTCTAAGAAGGTTTGGAGAAAGGGTTATCCGCAAGTCCTTAAAGGGACAGATTTCTGCTTTATCAATTTTGTTTCACAAACTTTTGGCAGATGTTTAAGCTTTTTGTCAGGCTCTAACAATAATTAAGCCTGTATTTAGACCGATTACTCCTCCCTGGAGTTTGAATTTAGTTCTTCAAGGGGTTCCGGGTGAACCCATACATTTCCATAGATATTAAGTTGTTATCTTGGAAAGTTCTGTTTTTGGTTGCTATTCTTCGGCTCGAATTTCTGAGCTTTCAGCTTTGCAATGCGATTCGCCTTATCTCATATTTCATTCTGATAAGGTGATTTTGCGTATCAAACCTGGATTTCTTCCTAGGGTTGTTCCAAATAAGAATATTAATCAGGAAATTGTTCCTTCCTTGTGTCCTAATTCTTTGTCTAAGGAGTGTCTGTTACATAACTTGGACGTGGTCCGTGCCTTGAAGTTTTTACTTACAGGTGACTAAGGATTTCCATTAATCATCTTCATTATTCATTGTGTATTCTGGAAAGTGTAGGGGTCAGAAAGCTACGGCTACTTTTCTTTTTGGCTGTGGAGTATTATCCGCCTGGTTTATGAGACCGCTGGACAGCAGCCTCCTGAAAGAATTACGGCTCATTCTACTAGGGCTGTGACTTCCACATGGGCTTTTTTTTTTAAAAACGATGCTTCTGTTGAACAGATTTGCAAGGCTGCGACCTGGTCATCGCTTCATATTTTTTCTAACATTTTCAAATTTGATATTTTTGCTTCTTCTGAGGCTGTTTTAGTGGGAAAGGTTCTTCAAGCAGTGGTGCCTTCCGTTTAGGTACCTGTCTTGTCCCTCCCTTTCATCCGTGTCCAATAGCTTTGGTATTGGTATCCCACAAGTAAGGATCTTTGAATATTATTCTTTATAGTGGTGTCTATTAGATGCAGTTATATCAAAATTGGTGTATACTGGCCCTTTAAGTTTTTTTTTTGTTTTTTTGGGGGGGTTTTATCGCATTTGGCTGGGAAATTATGGCATGAAATATACCTGGGCCTAGATCAAAACATTGGGTTGTCTACTTTAAAAAATATATACTTAGTTTTGACAAATTAAATAAAAAAAAAAACTTAATTTATGTTTAAATGGAGTAATAGAAAAATGCTAAAAATTCTCTGGTATTTTTTTAGGCAAGGTTTTCTATGATAATCCCGGTACTGAAGGGGTTAAAAACAAAATCCAAAGTTCTTTAGGATCACTAAGGGTAACAGGTAGAAACCTACAAGGATACTATGCGTGCGATAGTCCGTTGTTAGACCGCATAAAGCTCCACACCGTATCTGTAGTCTTTCTGTACCAGGCAACTACCCCTCTTCGTGACCAATTTGTACAATGTGTAAGACTCAAACAATCATTTCATCAAATACTGTTGGCTTCACGGAGAATGTTCCATATCCAATTCATGGCATTCCTGTTTGGATAACTGCTTCATGCTTTCCAGTCTGGTTCCATGTTTCTCAGGTGTGATAATTAGAAAACAGTTGTGTTGTAAAAAAATTTTTTTTGTAATGATTTATTTGTTTCAACTAAGTATTTGATGTAAAAACACAAATTGATAGAGATTAAAATACAAATAGTAGTTAATAATTTTGATGTGTTAATCTGTCCTTTACTTGATTTTTGAACCCGTGTCTCTAGGTGAAAAGTAAAACCTGTAACTTATAAAGGCCTTTGGACATTTACCCTCTATTATAGCGGATTAATCATATACACTTTCCATCCTTTTATGACAATATATGTCAAATCACTATAAAATGAATTGTATATCGATACCACATGTAAAATTATAGTGATCTTACAATATCCCCAACAAATTACCCAATCTATGGAGGTATACAGGAAAAGGCTATTCATTTTACTTAAATACCACAAGTACAATAGTGATCCTCCAATGTCCCCAACAAGACCCCTAATCTATGGAGGTATACAGGAAAAGACTATTCATTTTACTAAAATATATTGCACAGATGGATTATTACTTTGATACATTGGGGGTGGGGGAGGGGGGAGGAGGTGTAAGGTGTGTGTGTGTCTGTGGGGGAGGTGTGTGTGTGTGTCTGTGGGGGAGGTGTGTGTGTGTGTCTGTGGGGGAGGTGTGTGTGTGTGTCTGTGGGGGAGGTGTGTGTGTGTGTGTCTGTGGGGGAGGTGTGTGTGTGTGTGTCTGTGGGGGAGGTGTGTGTGTGTGTGTCTGTGGGGGAGGTGTGTGTGTCTGTGGGGGAGGTGTGTGTGTGTGTCTGTGGGGGAGGTGTGTGTGTGTCTGTGGGGGAGGTGTGTGTGTGTCTGTGGGGGAGGTGTGTGTGTGTCTGTGGGGGAGGTGTGTGTGTGTCTGTGGGGGAGGTGTGTGTGTGTGTGTCTGTGGGGGAGGTGTGTGTGTGTGTGTGGGGGAGGTGTGTGTGTGGGGGAGGTGTGTGTGTGTGTGTGTGGGGGAGGTGTGTGTGTGTGTGTGGGGGAGGTGTGTGTGTGTGTGGGGGAGGTGTGTGTGTGGGGGAGGTAGGTGTGTGTGTGTGTGGGGGAGGTGTGTGTGTGGGGGAGGTGTGTGTGTGTGTGTGTGGGGGAGGTGTGTGTGTGGGGGAGGTGTGTGTGTGTGTGTGTGGGGGAGGTGTGTGTGTGGGGGAGGTGGGGGAGGTGTGTGTGTGGGGGAGGTGTGTGTGTGTGTCTGTGGGGGAGGTGTGTGTGTGTGTGTGTGTGTGTGTGTGTCTGTGGGGGAGGTGTGTCTGTGGGGGAGGTGTGTGTGTGTGTGTCTGTGGGGGAGGTGTGTGTGTGTGTGTCTGTGGGGGAGGTGTGTGTGTGTGTCTGTGGGGGAGGTGTGTGTGTGTGTCTGTGGGGGAGGTGTGTGTGTGTGTGTCTGTGGGGGAGGTGTGTGTGTGTGTGTCTGTGGGGGAGGTGTGTGTGTGTGTGTCTGTGGGGGGTGTGTGTGTGTGTCTGTGGGGGAGGTGTGTGTGTGTGTCTGTGGGGGAGGTGTGTGTGTGTGTGTCTGTGGGGGAGGTGTGTGTGTGTGTGTCTGTGGGGGAGGTGTGTGTGTGTGTGTCTGTGGGGGAGGTGTGTGTGTGTGTGTGTCTGTGGGGGAGGTGTGTGTGTGTGTGTGTCTGTGGGGGAGGTGTGTGTGTGTGTGTGTCTGTGGGGGAGGTGTGTGTGTGTGTGTGGGGGAGGTGTGTGTGTGTGTGTGTGGGGGAGGTGTGTGTGTGTGTGTGGGGGAGGTGTGTGTGTGTGTGTGGGGGAGGTGTGTGTGTGTGGGGGAGGTGTGTGTGTGGGGGAGGTGTGTGTGTGTGTGTGGGGGAGGTGTGTGTGTGGGGGAGGTGTGTGTGTGTGTGTGTGTGTGTGGGGGAGGTGTGTGTGTGGGGGAGGTGTGTGTGTGTGTCTGTGGGGGAGGTGTGTGTGTGTGTCTGTGGGGGAGGTGTGTGTGTGTGTGTGTCTGTGGGGGAGGTGTGTCTGTGGGGGAGGTGTGTGTGTGTGTGTCTGTGGGGGAGGTGTGTGTGTGTGTCTGTGGGGGAGGTGTGTGTGTGTGTCTGTGGGGGAGGTGTGTGTGTGTGTCTGTGGGGGAGGTGTGTGTGTGTGTGTCTGTGGGGGAGGTGTGTGTGTGTGTGTGTCTGTGGGGGAGGTGTGTGTGTGTCTGTGGGGGAGGTGTGTGTGTGTCTGTGGGGGAGGTGTGTGTGTGTGTGTCTGTGGGGGAGGTGTGTGTGTGTGTGTCTGTGGGGGAGGTGTGTGTGTGTGTGTCTGTGGGGGAGGTGTGTGTGTGTGTGTGTGTGTCTGTGGGGGAGGTGTGTGTGTGTGTCTGTGGGGGAGGTGTGTGTGTGTGTGTCTGTGGGGGAGGTGTGTGTGTGTGTGTCTGTGGGGGAGGTGTGTGTGTGTGTGTCTGTGGGGGAGGTGTGTGTGTGTGTGTCTGTGGGGGAGGTGTGTGTGTGTCTGTGGGGGAGGTGTGTGTGTGTGTGTGTGGGGGAGGTGTGTGTGTCTGTGGGGGAGGTGTGTGTGTCTGTGGGGGAGGTGTGTGTGTCTGTGGGGGAGGTGTGTGTGTGTCTGTGGGGGAGGTGTGTGTGTGTCTGTGGGGGAGGTGTGTGTGTGTGTGTGTGGGGGAGGTGTGTGTGTGTGTCTGTGGGGGAGGTGTGTGTGTCTGTGGGGGAGGTGTGTGTGTCTGTGGGGGAGGTGTGTGTGTCTGTGGGGGAGGTGTGTGTGTGTCTGTGGGGGAGGTGTGTGTGTGTCTGTGGGGGAGGTGTGTGTGTCTGTGGGGGAGGTGTGTGTGTCTGTGGGGGAGGTGTGTGTGTCTGTGGGGGAGGTGTGTGTGTGTCTGTGGGGGAGGTGTGTGTGTGTGTGTGTCTGTGGGGGAGGTGTGTGTGTCTGTGGGGGAGGTGTGTGTGTCTGTGGGGGAGGTGTGTGTGTGTCTGTGTGTGTCTGTGGGGGAGGTGTGTGTGTCTGTGGGGGAGGTGTGTGTGTCTGTGGGGGAGGTGTGTGTGTGTCTGTGGGGGAGGTGTGTGTGTGTCTGTGGGGGAGGTGTGTGTGTCTGTGGGGGAGGTGTGTGTGTCTGTGGGGGAGGTGTGTGTGTCTGTGGGGGAGGTGTGTGTGTCTGTGGGGGAGGTGTGTGTGTCTGTGGGGGAGGTGTGTGTGTGTGTGTGGGAGGTGTGTGTGTGTGTCTGTGGGGGAGGTGTGTGTGTCTGTGGGGGAGGTGTGTGTGTGTCTGTGGGGGAGGTGTGTGTGTGTGTGGGGGAGGTGTGTGTGTGTGTGGGGGAGGTGTGTGTGTGTGTGTGTGGGGGAGGTGTGTGTGTGTGTGTGTGGGGGAGGTGTGTGTGTGTGTGGGGGAGGTGTGTGTGTGTGTGGGGGAGGTGTGTGTGTGTGTGGGGGAGGTGTGTGTGTGTGTGTGGGGGAGGTGTGTGTGTGTGTGGGGGAGGTGTGTGTGTGTGTGGGGGAGGTGTGTGTGTGTGTGGGGGAGGTAGGTGTGTGTCTGTGGGGGAGGTAGGTGTGTGTGTGGGGGAGGTAGGTGTGTGTGTGGGGGAGGTGTATGAGTGTGTGGTGTGGGGGAGGTGTATGAGTGTGTGGTGGGGGGGGGAGGTGTATGAGTGTGTGGTGGGGGGGGGAGGTGTATGAGTGTGTGGTGGGGGGGGGAGGTGTATGAGTGTGTGGTGGGGGGGGGAGGTGTATGAGTGTGTGGTGGGGGGGGAGGTGTATGAGTGTGTGGTGGGGGGGGGAGGTGTATGAGTGTGTGTGTGTGGGGAGGGGGGTGTATGAGTGTGTGTGGGGTGGGGGGGGGTGTATGAGTGTGTGTGGGGGGGGAGGTGTATAGTATAAAGTATAAACCAAGTTTAAAAATAGGGTTGTGAAGATATGTGGTAGCATGACACTGGGTCTTGGGGAAAAAAGTTTGAATAACCCTGCATTAGATGATCAAAGAAATATAACTCACTTGTACTCATGACCCCTATTACCTCACCACTATGCCAAGCTGAAATATATGGTGGTCCTAAAGAAACCTATATTGACCTTGTTAAGAATATGCAACTGCTCAAAATCCTCACTAGACTACTTGTAAAGCGGTTAAAATAATGGGCTAATACCTTAACGTGAAGGTCCATTTTGATGAATTAGTGCCTGGTTTGTAATAAACCTATTAGAAACAAGTGCACTTTAATCATCAAAATTGACATTTCACTGTTTTCTTCAGAAACTTACCTTTTAATCCTGGCAGCCGCTCCAGCACTACCTCCACGGGTCGCAAGCCGTCTTCGCTGGTCCAAAATGACGAATCTGGCTTCCTCCAATCACAGCGTTGCATCAGGCCAAGATTCCCCCAGGGTGGGGAAGCTGTGATTGGAGGAAGCCTGATTCGTCATTTGACGCCTGCAAAGGCTTCCGATGGCCGGGGGGATCGCTGGATCGGCATTCAGGATTAAAAGGTGTTTTTTTTTTTTTTTTTTTTTTTTTTTTTTTTTTTTGAAGGAAACGGTGAAATGTCAATTTTGATGAATTAAAGTGCCTTTTTTTTTTTTTTTTTTTTTTTTTTTAATTTTCAAAAGAGCTTTATTTTGGTACTTTAAGCATACACGTCATAGTTTAAATGTGCACATCATAAATTTAAGCTTTAACATTAGGAAGCTTTGTCACAATAAACCATTTTAAAAACTGTATAAAGGTGTGAGATATAATCATGTACATTCATTTCATCACTTGAGGACACCTAAGTTCAATGTATGCTATAACTGTTCCCCTATATCTGGTTATGCAGACCACTCTTGGGTCCGAAATGATTACTTATAAGAACCATATTGGGTATATATAAAGATGTGAGGAAAAGCTGAGGGGTAAGGAAAATCGACAATTATAATATAACCAAAACAGAACATTGGGGTAACTCAGGACTGATGTGCTTTAAGGCTGTATCAGGCATGCATATTTCAATACTGATTCACGTATTTGCAGGAGCTTAATTGTAGGGTATAGGGAGTAAGTGGGTGACTAACAATTAATCGTGGGAATACTATATAAAAACTGAGATCAGGGGACTAAAATGATATATCCTGTTCGCTTGCTTAGATGAGTGAATGTGCAGTTAGGGGGCTCTAGTATGTGCATACTGCAATAGCATAGGTGTTATAATTTTAGGTAGATGCGTTCATCCTCATTCCCTAGGGCTTTGCTGGCTTACCCCATCCATGTAAGTAACAAGCAGGCTTTTTTATGATAAAACCACTGCTAATGCATCCCCGGAACAGAGAGGGAGAGTGAGGATAAATAAGTGGCACATCGTTAACTAGGGTTTAAACGTCAAACTTTTCAGCAGTTCATAAAGGAAAAACAATAAAAGGCAAGTTAGTCATGGCTGCTTTAAAGTTACCATTGTCCATGACATGTGGCTTTAGCTGAAGGGAAATGTTGCAACTAAAGGCAAGACTGGCCACATGCCGATTGAGGTGAGCATCTGCCGACTACCCCTCTCCCTTCCTCCAGGCACGACCGCTTATGTGTGAGCAGGGGATGTTTTGCCAGGCACTGGCATGAGATATGTTTGCGGGTCTCCTCGCCATTTGGTCTGATAGCTGCATTGCCGGCATTAGTAAGTTGCACATTCCTGCCTCCCCATCTGCCGTGGTGTATGATATCTTCTTCTTGCTTGCCTGAAGGCACGGGGCCTCCGCAAGAGGTACCCCCTGAGGCTGGGAGGTGTGATCTCTGTTTCCTTGAAATGCCGGCAGACAAAGGCAGGAGCTGTGGGAGAGGTTTCATAATCAGCTCTCCTTGAAAATTGTTGCTGTACTCCATGCAGGTTCTCTGTAATGGCGGTTGGCCATGCTGGCTTTGGGAAGTACTTGTTTGCGTCTGCGGCACTATATCAAGCATGGTTTCCGTTTCTGGAGGCTTGTGCGGGCTTATTTGTATGCGCTGTATCAGGAAGTCATACGGTGCCCTATCCATCAGGTTTTGCATAAGTTGCTCAAGTTTCCGTAGGTGGCTGTCAGGTTGCTGTATATGTCCCATTTCTGCTGCGTCCATTATATGAGATGTCTTCCGGGCGTAGCAGGGGAGAAAAAAGAGTTGATCAATGGGCGCTGATGTTGCTGTCCCCCAGTACAGCTTGCTTTCCCGTTTCTAGTATGCGGTGAAGCAAAGTGCCCTTGTTTTTAATAGGTTTATTACAAACCAGGCACTAATTCATCAAAATGGACCTTCACTTTAAATACAATTAAAGAAAAAAGATCAGATAATTCTTAAATTGCATTCTAAATATCAACAACTTAAAAAGAAATCATAAAAAATGTTGCAGTTTAAACTCTTTATTGTGGCCCCCTGGGATCAGGGGAGGTGTGTGTGTGTGGGGGGGAGGTGTGAGTGGGGGTAAGGTGTATGAGTGTGTGGGGGGGGGAGGTGTGTGAGTGTGTGTGTGGGGGGGGGAGGTGTGAGTGGGGGTAAGGTGTATGAGTGTGGGGGTAAGGTGTATGAGGAAATCCTTCAGAAATATCCATTTAATCTCAAGTTTGGCCAATAAATGAATATGAGGATCCTAATGATGCAATCACGTCCCCCCTCTTGTGTTCTGTGCTATATCTAACGTTGGGGACAGATATTTACCATTCTCCTCTCCTTGCAGCATGCATTCCACTTTCACTGCATCTCTCGCTGGCTGAAGACGCGACAGGTCTGCCCTTTGGACAACAGAGAGTGGGAGTTTCAGAAGTATGTACATCTTTATTTATTTGTATGTGTGTGTGTATATATAATGGATATATATATATATATTCATATTCATATTTGTGATTATGTCCCATTGCTGTGCTTTATATTTACAGCCTCTGTCCATGGTCAGACCAGCAGGTTTTTGCTTTTCATATTGAGGTGAATTACTGACCCCAGGATCCCTGTCACTCAAGCAAAACTAGGGCTTCAATGCCCTGTTCCTAAACATCAGAATTCCTGTAAAACAGTGCACTGATGATGCCTTTGGTGCTTGATGCAGTGTTTTCATTTAACAAATATCTATTCATGATGTGCGATTAATCATTTTAGAACTTGGCTGTCCCTTTTAAACTATTAAGTGTGTACACAATTAAAATATGGCTTTATTAAGTGTTAAAATTAGTGTTTAAGTTAAACTTAAAGAATTTAGATCAGCAGTTTAAAAATTCTAAATTGCTTCTGTGATCAAATGTGCTTTGTTCCCTTGGTATCATTTACTGAAGAATAAACCCAAGTTGGCTCACATGAGCTCAGGAGCATGCACGTGCCTAGCACTCTATGGCAGCAGAAGTAAATTTACATCTAACATCCTTTATCTAAACCATGAAAGTTTCATGCTCACTTTGCTGTGATGTTTTAAATGAAGCCAAGAATTCTAGTTGTCCTCAATGGATTGTTTCCTGCGAGAGAGGGTAGGGGAGTTGGTAAAAGCCATGTAATTTATTGTATGCTAGCTACTGGAGGTCGCAGGGAAGTTCCTATGCTTCTTCCAGGTTATTCTGCTATCCTCCCTTTTTAGTCACAGTGTTGGTTACACTGATTTTTCCTTTGTACACTGATTTTAACTTAAATAACCTGATGGTCCAAAAAAGAGAGTAATCTCATATCCCAGATACAAGATCCCAGTTACAAATATGTATTCAATTCCATAAAATAAAACTCAGAAAAAAAATAGTGTTGGCACTTAACTTAAATAAATAAAATGTATGTATATCCCTAAGCTACGTTGAAAAAATACAGATATATAATAAGATAAAAACTGCTGAAAATATTTGTGCCGTAATAGCACAGTTCTGGTACAGATTCTGTTGGTGACTAATGATTTTTTGTATTTTTTTTTTTTTTTTTATTTTTTTTATGTCCAACACTGATAATGTCTCCATCTTTAAAAGTCACTTGTAAAGAAGGCAAAGATGTATCCTTATAGGGTGTTTCTAATCACTATTGGAGAAAAAAAGGCAAAAAAATATCATTTCCGAGTTCCTATTGTGACATAAATGGTAATATATTTAATTTCTCCAAAGGTACTTCAAGCACCACAGTCTCTGTACTGACCGGTCAGTTGAATATTGTCTGTTTCTTTGTCAAGTGTCTTACCGGACCTTTAGCGGATGCATCCACATCTGTGACACTCGTATGCTGTAATTCTTACCACGCTGAATTCTCCGTGACTTCTAGGCGTGTGTACAGCGTCTTCACTGCCAGCATGTGTGTCTCTGGTCTCCTGACCTGATTTGCCAATCGGGGAAACCAGTAGGGTGCTTCAAATTCAAACCACGGAGGTACAGAGACACTGGTGCTTGAAGTACCTTTGGAGAACTTAAATATATTACCATTTATGTCACAATAGGAACTCGGAAATTATATTTCTTTGCCTTTTTTTTTCTCCAATAGTGATTACAAACACCCTATAAGGATACATCTTTGCCTTCTTTATAAGTGAATGTTAAAGATTGGCACATTATCAGTGTTGGACATAAAAAATATATAAAATGCAAAAAATTGTCACCAACAGAATCTGTGCCAGAACTTTGCTATTACTGCACAAATATTTCTCTTGTTAAGTGTATCCAGTCCACAGATCATCCATTACTTGTGGGATATTCTCCTTCCCAACAGGAAGTTGCAAGAGGATCACCCACAGCAGAGCTGCTATATAGCTCCTCCCCTAACTGTCATATCCAGTCATTCTCTTGCAAGCCTCAACCAAGATGGTCGTAAGAGGAGTGTGTGGTGTTTTATACATAGTTTATTCTTCAATCAACAGTTTGTTATTTTTAAATGGTGCCGGAGTGTACTGTTTATCTCAGGCAGTATTTAGAAGAAAAATCTGCCTGCGTTTTCTATGATGTTAGCAGAAGTAACTAAGATCCATGGCTGTTCTCACATATTCTGAGGAGTGAGGTAACTTCAGAGAGGGAATGGCGTGCAGATATTCCTGCAATAAGGTATGTGCAGTTAATATTTTTCTAGGGATGGAATTTGCTAGAAAATGCTGCTGATACCGAACTAATGTAAGTAAAGCCTTAAATGCAGTGATAGCGACTGGTATCAGGCTTATTAATAGAGATACATACTCTTATAAAAATGTAATATAAAACGTTTGCTGGCATGTTTAATCGTTTTTATATGTATTTGGTGATAAAACTTATTGGGGCCTAGTTTTTTTCCACATGGCTGGCTTGAATTTTGCCTAGTAAGTTTCCTTAGGCTTTCCACTGTTGCAATATGAGTGGGAAGGGCCTATTTTAGTGCTTTTCTGTGCAGATAAAATTACTGACACAGACATCCAGCTTCTACCTGCATGATCCAGGACATCTCTGGAGGGCTCAAAAGGCTTCAAAGTAGTTTTTGAGGGAGGTAAAAAGCCACAGTAGAGCTTGGAAAAAAAAAAAGTTTTTGTCTATTATTCAGTTTTGGGTATTAAGGGGTTAATCATCCATTTGCAAGTGGGTGCAATGCTCTGCTAACTTGTTACATACACTGTAAAAATTTCGTTAGTGTAACTGCCTTTTTTCACTGTTTAAAATTTTGACAATTTGTGTTTCTTAAAGGTGCAGTAACGTTTTTTTTTATATTGCTTGTAAACTTCTTTAAAGTGTTTTCCAAGCTTGCTAGTCTCATTGCTAGTCTGTTTAAACATGTCTGACACAGAGGAAACTACTTGTTCATTATGTTTGAAAGCCATGGTGGAGCCCCATAGGAGAATATGTACTAAATGTATTGATTTCACCTTAAACAGTAAAGATCAGTCTTTAACTTTAAAAGAAATATCACCAGAAGATTCTGACGAGGGGGAAGTTATGCCGACTAACTCTCCCCACGTGTCAGACCCTTCGCCTCCCGCTCAGGGGATGCACGCTAATATGGCGCCAATTACATCAGTGACGCCCATAGCGATTACCTTGCAGGACATGGCTGCAATCATGAATAATACCCTGTCAGAGGTATTATCCAGGTTGCCTGAATTAAGAGGCAAGCGCGATTGCTCTGGGGTTAGGAGAAATACAGAGCGCGCAGATGCTGTAAGGGCCATGTCTGATACTGCGTCACAATATGCAGATCATGACGGAGAGCTTCAGTCTGTGGGTGACATCTCTGATTCGGGGAAACCTGATTCAGAGATTTCTAATTTTAAATTTAAGCTTGAGAACCTCAGTGTGTTGCTTGGGGAGGTATTAGCTGCTCTGAATGACTGTAACACAGTTGCAGTACCAGAGAAATTGTGTAGGCTGGATAAATACTATGCGGT
Organism: Bombina bombina; assembly: GCF_027579735.1. Lineage (NCBI taxonomy): Eukaryota > Metazoa > Chordata > Amphibia > Anura > Bombinatoridae > Bombina > Bombina bombina. The sequence goes on along the minus strand of NC_069505.1, from coordinate 446,213,003 downwards.
ACCGGTGTGTACTGATGTTTTCCCTATACCTAAAAGGCTTACAGAAATTATTAGCAAGGAGTGGGATAGACCGGGTGTGCCTTTTTTCCCCACCTCCTATATTTAGAAAAATGTTTCCAATAGACGCCACTACACGGGACTTATGGCAGACGGTCCCTAAGGTGGAGGGAGCAGTTTCTACTTTAGCAAAGCGTACTACTATCCCGGTTGAGGACAGTTGTGATTTTTCAGATCCAATGGATAAAAAATTGGAGGGTTACCTTAAGAAAATGTTAATTCAAGAAGGTTTTATTTTACAGCCCCTTGCATGCATTGCGCCTGTCACGGCTGCGGCGGCATTCTGGTTTGAGGCCCTGGAAGAGGCCATCCATACAGCTCCATTGACTGAAATTGACAAGCTTAGAACACTTAAGCTAGCTAACTCATTTGTTTCTGATGCCGTTGTTCATTTGACTAAACTAACGGCTAAGAATTCCGGATTCGCCATCCAAGCGCGTAGGGCGCTATGGCTTAAATCCTGGTCAGCTGACGTGACTTCGAAGTCTAAATTACTCAACATTTCTCTCAAGGGGCAGACCTTATTCGGGCCTTGTTTGAAGGAAATTATTGCTGACATTACTGGAGGTAAGGGTCACACCCTTCCTCAGGACAGGGCCAAAGCAACGGCCAAACAGTCTAATTTTCGTGCCTTTTTGAAATTTCAAGGCAGGTGCAGCATGAACTTCCTCCGCTTCAAAACAAGAGGGAACTTTTGCTCAATCTAAGCAGGCCTGGAAACCTAACCAGTCCTGGAACAAGGACAAGCAGGCCAGAAAGCCTGCTGCTGCCCCCAAGACAGCATGAAGGAACGACCCCCTATCCGGAAACTGATCTAGTTGGGGGGCAGACTTTCTCTCTTCGCCCAGGCGTGGGCAAGAGATGTTCAGGATCCCTGGGCGTTGGAGATCATATCTCAGGGATATCTTCTGGACTTCAAAGCTTCTCCTCCACAAGGGAGATTTCATCTTTCAAGGTTATCAGCAAACCCGATAAAGAAAGAGGCATTCCTAAGCTGTGTGCAAGACCTCCTAGTAATGGGAGTGATCCATCCAGTTCCGCGGACGGAACAAGGACAGGGATTTTATTAAAATCTGTTTGTGGTTCCCAAGAAAGAGGGAACCTTCAGACCAATCTTGGATCTAAAGATCTTAAACAAATTCCTCAGAGTTCCATCATTCAAAATGGAAACTATTCAGACCATCCTACCCATGATCCAAGAGGGTCAGTACATGACCACAGTGGACTTAAAGGATGCCTACCTTCACATACCGATTCACAAAGATCATCATCAGTTTCTAAGCTTTGCCTTTCTAGACGGGCATTACCAATTTGTAGCTCTTCCCTTCGGGTTGGCCACTGCCCCGAGAATTTTTACAAAGGTTCTGGGCTCACTTCTGGCGGTTCTAAGACCGCGAGGCATAGCGGTGGCTCCGTATCTAGACGACATCCTGATACAGGCGTCAAGCTTTCAAATTGCCAAGTCTCATACAGAGATAGTTCTGGCATTTCTGAGGTCGCATGGGTGGAAAGTGAACGTGGAAAAGAGTTCTCGATCACCACTCACAAGAGTCTCCTTCCTAGGGACTCTTAGATTCTGTAGAGATGAAAATTTACCTGACTGAGTCCAGGTTATCAAAACTTCTAAATGCTTGCCATGTCCTTCATTCCATTCCACGCCCGTCAGTGGCTCAGTGCATGGAAGTAATCGGCTTAATGGTAGCGGCAATGGACATAGTGCCTTTTGCGCGCCTGCATCTCAGACCGCTGCAATTATGCATGCTAAGTCAGTGGAATGGGGATTACTCAGATTTGTCCCCTCTACTAAATCTGGATCAAGAGACCAGAGATTCTCTTCTCTGGTGGCTTTCTCGGGTCCATCTGTCCAAGGGTATGACCTTTCGCAGGCCAGATTGGACGATTGTAACAGATGCCAGCCTTCTAGGTTCGGGCGCAGTCTGGAACTCCCTGAAGGCTCAGGGATCGTGGACTCAGGAGGAGAAACTCCTCCCAATAAATATTCTGGAGTTAAGAGCAATATTCAATGCTCTTCTAGCTTGGCCTCAGCTAGCAACACTGAGGTTCATCAGATTTCAATCGGACAACATCACGACTGTGGCTTACATCAACCATCAAGGGGGAACCAGGAGTTCCCTAGCGATGCTAGAAGTCTCAAAGATAATTCGCTGGGCAGAGTCTCACTCTTGCCACCTGTCGGCGATCCACATCCCAGGCCTAGAGAACTGGGAGGCGGATTTTCTAAGTCGTCAGACTTTTCATCCGGGGGAGTGGGAACTCCATCCGTAGGTGTTTGCTCAACTGGTCCATCGTTGGGGCAAACCAGAACTGGATCTCATGGCGTCTCGCCAGAACGCCAAGCTTCCTTGTTACGGATCCAGGTCAAGGGACCCGGGAGCAACGCTGATGGATGCTCTCGCAGCTCCTTGGTTCTTCAACCTGGCCTATGTGTTTCCACCGTTTCCTCTGCTCCCTCGACTGATTGCCAAAATCAAACAGGAGAGAGCATTGGTGATTCTGATAGCGCCTGCGTGGCCACGCAGGACCTGGTATGCAGACCTAGTGGACATGTCATCTCTTCCACCATGGACTCTGCCTCTGAGGCAGGACCTTCTAATACAAGGTCCTTTCAATCATCCAAATCTAATTTCTCTGAGACTGACTGCATGGAGATTGAACTCTTGATTCTATCAAGGCGTGGCTTCTCCGAGTCAGTCATTGATACCTTAATACAGGCTCGGAAGCCTGTCACCAGGAAAATCTACCATAAGATATGGCGTAAATATCTTTATTGGTGAGAATCCAAGAGTTACTCATGGAGTAAGGTTAGGATTCCTAGGATATTGTCCTTTCTCCAAGAGGGTTTGGACAAAGGCTTATCAGCTAGTTCTTTAAAGGGACAGATCTCTGCTCTGTCTATTCTTTTGCACAAGCGTCTGGCAGAAGTTCTAGACGTCCAGGCATTTTGTCAGGCTTTGGTTAGGATTAAGCCTGTGGTTAAAACTGTTGCTCTCCCGTGGAGCTTAAACTTGGTTCTTAAAGTTCTTAAGGGAGTTCCGTTTGAACCCCTTCATTCCATTGATATTAAACTTTTATCCTGGAAAGTTCTGTTTTTGATGGCTATTTCCTCGGCTTGAAGAGTCTCTGAGTTATCTGCCTTACATTGTGATTCTCCTTATCTGATTTTTCATTCAGACAAGGTAGTTCTGCGCACCAAACCTGGGTTTTTACCTAAGGTGGTTTCTAACGGGAATATCAATCAAGAGATTGTTGTTCCATCATTGTGTCCTAATCCTTCTTCAAAGGAGGAACGTCTTTTGCATAATCTGGACGTAGTCCGTGCCTTGAAGTTTTACTTACAGGCTACTAAAGATTTTTGTCAAACATCTGCCCTGTTTGTCGTTTACTCTGCACAGAGGAGAGTTCAAAAAGCTTCGGCAACCTCTCTCTCCTTTTGGCTTCGGAACATAATACGCTTAGCCTATGAGACTGCTGGACAGCAGCCCCCTGAAAGGATTACAGCTCATTCTACTAGAGCTGTGGCTTCCACCTGGGCCTTTAAAAATGAGGCCTCTGTTGAACAGATTTGCAAGGCTGCGACTTGGTCTTCGCTTCACACCTTTTCAAAATTTTACAAATTTGACACTTTTGCTTCTTCGGAGGCTGTTTTTGGGAGAAAGGTTCTACAGGCAGTGGTTCCTGCCTTGTCCCTCCCATCATCCGTGTACTTTAGCTTTGGTATTGGTATCCCACAAGTAATGGATAATCCGTGGACTGGATACACTTAATAAGAGAAAACATAATTTATGCTTACCTGATGATAAATTTATTTCTCTTGTAGTGTATCCAGTCCACGGCCCGCCCTGTCCTTTTCAGGCAGGTCTAAATTTTAATTGAACTGCAGTCACCACTGCACCCTATGGTTTCTCCTTTCTCGTCTTGTTTCGGTCGAATGACTGGATATGGCAGTGAGGGGAGGAGCTATATAGCAGCTCTGCTGTGGGTGATCCTCTTGCAACTTCCTGTTGGGAAGGAGAATATCCCACAAGTAATGGATGATCCGTGGACTGGATACACCACAAGAGAAATAAATTTATCAGGTAAGCATAAATTATGTTTTTTAGAACGTAGCTTAGTGATATACATACATTTTTTATTTTTTTAGCTCTCACAGAGAACGCTCCTTTATATATAAATATATTATTATAAGAGGTTTTTCTTTTACAAGATACGAGTCCACGGATTTCATCCTTACTTATGGGATATCGCCTCCTGGTCAGCAGGAGGCAGCAAAGAGCACCACAGCAGAGCTGTATATATAGCTCCTCCCATCCCTCCCACTCCGGTCATTCTTTTTGCCTGTGTTAGTGATAGGAAGAGGTAAAGTGAGGTGTTTAGATTCTTCAATCAAGAGTTTATTATTTTTAAATGGTACCAGTGTGTACTATTTTTCTCAGGGCTAGAGCTTCTGGCTTTTCAGCAATGGACTGGGGAGATTTTCATTCTGCTACGCTCCCATATTGATTGCTGCCCTGCTGATGGTCTTAGCAGATATTATCTAAGACCCTGTTTGTCCCCACAGATGTGCTGGAGGTGTGGAAAAGGAACATCTTCATTGTGAGGGACAGCTTCATACTGTGTTCAGCTTTGAGGTATGTACAGTCATTTATTTCTGGGGAGACTGAAGTATCTCAGAACAGACTGGCACTTACTACCGGTACAAGGGGTAATAGTTTTGCACAGGGTCAAGTTATGTGCATAAGTATTCCCTTTTTTGTTTGGATAATCAGTGGCCTAATGAAGGGTTAACCGGTGGCTATGTTTTATTATGGGCTTGACGCTGGGAGATTGTGGCATGAGCAGCAAAGTGTTTTAACTTTAACTTTGGCTAGTATAATAATGTGTTTTTATTGTGAGGGGGCATATTGATGGTTCGAGGTACTTTTTATACGATACCGACATGTTTATTTCCCATGCGGTTCTTACTGTAGCCGGGGACTTTAGTTGCGCCCATGATGGGCGGGGCTTAGAGTTTTGCGCGCTCAGACGCGCATTTTCTATCCGGATCCTGTCTCTGAGCAGCATGTATCTAAGCTCCGGTGTGGCCTAAGTCGCTTGTGTTTACAATTATCACAAGCGGCCTTAGGAGCGCCGTTCACGACTATTCAGTGTTCGTTGGGACATGTAGGCGCCACAGTAGAGCTGTGGCGAGGTGCAAGGGTTTAATTTAGTCCTAAATCAATATGCATATTTAATCGGTACACTTACAGTAAGAGTTTTTCAAAGTGTTAGGGTGCTTCCAAATTACTGCAGGTTTACAGAGAAGCAGCAAACGCATATACGGCCTTAATTTTTAAAGAGACAGTACACCCTTTTTTCAGCAATTTTTCTAAAAGTGTTTGCTTGTTATCTTTATTTGTAATTTCAGTAAAAACGACCAATATTGCTATTGCTGGTTTTTTTTGTCATGGCTGATATTCAGGAAAGTGCATGTTCTATGTGTTTAAATGCCAATGTGGAACCCCCTATTCCTTTTTGTCCCTCATGTACAGAGGGCTTTACATTTTAAAGAACAAATCTTCTTTAATGCAAGTGTATCTAAAGATATTTCTCAGCCTGAGGAGACTCGGGGTATAGCCGCATCTTTCTCCCCAAGCGTCACAACCTTTAACGCCCACTCAAGTGACGTGTTCTTGAAAGGCGTCAACTTCTTTCACTCTGCAGGATATGGCTGCAGTTATGTCATCCACTCTTACAGAAGTTTTATCTAAGTTGCCAGTTTTACAAGGCAAACGCAGTGGGACAGAGGCCCATGTGGTCCCTGCGACTTCTGATGCTTTGATGGCTATCTCCGATGTACCCTCCCAGGGCTCTGAATGCTTTGATGGCTATCTCCGATGTACCCTCCCAGGGCTCTGAATTGAGGGGTAGGGAGACCCTGTCTGAGGGGGAACTTTCTGACTCAGGAAGTGCTTTGCTCCCGACAGATTCGGACATCATGTCCTTTAGATTTATGCTTGAACACCTCCGTCTTTTGCTGCAAGAGATTTTGGTGACTCTGGATGACTGTGACTCTATTGTGGTCCCACCAGAACAATTGAGTAAGATTGACAAATACTTAGAGGTCCCTTCTTATTCCGATGTGTTTCCGGTTCCTAAGAGAATTTCGGGAATTATTTCAAGGGAATGGGAAAGACCGGGTATCCCGTTCTCCCCTTCCCCTATTTTTAAGAAAAGGTACCCTATAGCTGACACCGTTCAGGACTCTTGGCAGACGGTCCCTAAGGTAGAGGGAGCTATTTCTACCCTGGCGAAGCGTAAGACTATTCCTATTGAGGACAGTTGTGCTTTCAAAGACCCCATGGATAAAAAGTTGGAGGGTCTTCTCAAAAAACTCTGTTCATCAAGGGTTTTTATTGCAACCGGCAGCCTGCATTGTAACAGTCATGACTGCGGCTGCTTTTTGGTTTGACGCTTTGGAAGAGTCTCTTAGAACTGAGACCTCTTTAGAGGAAATACAGGACAGAATTAAGGCCCTTAAGCTGGCTAATTCTTTTATTACGGATGCTTCCTTTCAGATCGCCAAATTAGCGGCTAAGATGTATCCTCTAAATCCAAGCTTTTGGCTATTCCTTTCAAGGGAAAGACCCTATTTGGGCCTGATTTGAAAGAAATAATTTCTGATATTACGGGAGGTAAGGGTCATCTCCTCCCTCAAGACAAAACATCTAAGCAAAGGGGACGACAGAGTAATTTTCGTTACTTTCATAATTTCAAAGGAGTCTCCTCTTCCGCTAAACAGGAAGGGAATTATTCTCAAGCCAAGCCCACCTGGAGACCCAACCAGGCTTGGAACAAGGGTAAACAACCCAAGAAGCCCGCTGCTGCTCCCAAGACAGCATGAAGGGGCGACCCCCGATCCGGGACCGGATCTAGTAGGGGGCAGACTTTATCTCTTTTTGTCCAATCTTGGATAAGAGACATTCAGGATCCCTGGACACTAGAAATCGTGTCTCAAGGGTATCAGTTGGAGTTCAAAAATTCCTTCCCAAGGGGAAGGTTTCTTCTTTCACGATTGTCTGTAGACCAGATAAAGTGAGGCGTTCTTACGTTGTGTAAAAGACCTCTCCACTATGGAAGTAATTTGTCCCGTTCCAATACAGGGACAGGGGTTTTACTCGAATCTTTTTGTGGTTCCCAAAAAAGAGGGAACGTTCCGACCCATTTTAGATCTCAAGAGTCTAAACAAGTTTCTCAGAGTTCCATCCTTCAAGATGGAGACTATTCGGACAATTCTTCTATTGATCCAGGAGGGTCAATATGACTACCGTGGACTTAAAGGATGCATATCTTCATATTCCTATCCACAGAGATCACCAGTTCCTGCGGTTTGCCTTTCTGGACAAACACTTTCAGTTCGTGGCCCTTCCTTTCGGGCTGGCCATGGCACCCAGGATGTTCACGAAGGTTCTAGGGTCTCTGCTGGCGGTTCTCAGACCGCGGGACATTTCAGTGGCGCCTTATCTGGACGATATTCTGATCCAGGCGTCTTATCAGCTGACAAGGACTCACGGGTGGAAGGTGAATCTAGAAAAGAGTTCACCAATTCCACGGACAAGGGTTCCTTTCCTGGGAACTCTAATAGACTCTATATCAATGAAATCTTTTTGACGGAAGTCAGAAAGTTAAAGATTCTGAATACATGCCTTGAGTCCAATCCTCTGCCATCAGTGGCCCAGTGCATGGAGGTAATTGGATTGATGGTGGCGGCAATGGACATCATTCCGTTTGCTCGTTTTTCATCTCAGACCTCTACAACTGAGCATGCTCAGACAGTGGAATGGAGATTATGCAAATGTGTCTCCTCAGATAGATCTGAATCAGGAAACAAGGGACTCTTCTTTGGTGGTTGTCACTGGATCATCTGTCCCAAGGGATGTGCTTCTGCAGACCCCCATGGGTGATAGTGACAACGGACGCCAGTCTACTAAGATGGGGCGCAGTCTGGAATTCCCTGAAGGCTCAGGGTGTGTGTGGACTCGGTCGGAGTCTCTACTTCCAATCAATATTCTGGAGTTGAGAGCAATATTCAATGCGATTCAGGCTTGGCCTCGGTTGGCTTCGGCCAAATTCATCAGATTTCAGTCGGACAACATCACGACTGTGGCTTACATCAATCATCAGGGAGGAACAAGGGGTTCCTTAGCGATGACAGAAGTATCCAAGATAATTCGGTGGGCGAAGGCTCACTCTTATCTGTCAGCAATCTACATCCCAGGAGTGGACAACTGGGAAGCGGATTTTTTGAGCAGACAGACGGTTCATCCGGGGGAATGGAAACTCCATCCAGAGGTCTTTGCCACCCTGATTCTCAGATGGGGCAGGCCGGAGCTGGATCTTATGGCATCTCGTCAGAATGCCAAGCTCCCAAGATATGGATCCAGGTCCAGGGATCCTCAGGCCGAACTGATGCCTTGGCAGTGCCTTGGTGTTTCCACCGTTTGCTCTCCTTCCCTGGGTGATTGCTCGGACCAAACAGGGGAGGGCTTTGGTGATTCTCATCGCGTATGCCGATCTGGAGGACATGTCCTCTCTGCCACCGTGGAAGCTTCCATTGAGGCAGGACCTTCTCATTCAGGGCCCTTCCATCATCGGAATCTAATTTTTCTGCAGCTGACTGCTTGGAGATTGAACGCTTGATTTTATCTAAGCGAGGGTTCTCTGATTCGGTCATTGATACCTTGATCTAGGCACGTAAGCCTGTTACTAGAAAGATTTACCATAAGATTTGGCGTAAATATCTTTCTTGGTGCGAATCCAAGGGTTACTCATGGAGTAAGATTAGGATTCCTAGGATTTTATCTTTTCTCCAAGAAGGATTGGAGAAAGGGTTATCAGCAAGTTCTTTAAAGGGACAGATTTCTGCTTTATCTATTTTGCTACACAAACGTCTGGCAGATATTCCGGATGTTCAATCTTTCTTTCATGTAATTGGCAAGAGTCCATGAGCTAGTGACGTATGGCATATAAAATCCTACAAGGAGGGGCAAAGTTTCCCAAACCTCAAAATGCCTATAAATACACCCCTCACCACACCCACAATTCAGTTTTACAAACTTTGCCTCCTATGGAGGTGGTGAAGTAAGTTTGTTCTAGATTTCTACGTTTTATATGAGCTTCTCAGCTTTTTTTGAAGCCCGGTTCCTCTGAGTACAGTGAATGTCAGAGGGATGTGAAAGGAGTATTACCTATTGAATACAATGGTCATCCTAACAGGGATCTATTTCATAGGTTCTCTGTTATCGCTCGTAGAGATTCATCTCCTACCTCCCTTTTCAGATTGACGATATACTCTTATATACCATTTACCTCTGCTGATTCTCGTTTCAGTACTGGTTTGGCTATCTGCTTTATGTAGATGAGTGAGTGTCTTTTGGTAAGTATGTTTCTTTTATTTAAGACACTCTCAGCTATGGTTTGGCACTTTATATTTTATGTTTATACTTATATTTGTCATGATTCAGGTTTATCAGTATATTTCCTTTTTGCAGACTGTCAGTTTCATATCTGGGAAATGCATTTAAAAAAAAAAATTCTTTCCTGAAGTTTTCAAATTGACTTTTTTTTTTTTTTTTCTAAATTGCGGGCTGTATAAGGCTCGCGAGAGCGCAATATGCTATAATTTATTGCGTCATTCTTGGCGCAAGACTTTTTGGCACGAGAATTACGTTTGTTGGCGTAAATTCGTCATTTCCGGCGTCTTAGTTGGCGCCGAGTTCTTTCACGAGGTTGCGTCTATGACGCTCGTGTTTGTTGCAGACATTTCTCTTGTAAGATGTATCGAGTCCACGGATTCATCCTTACTTGTGGGATATTCTCCTCCCCTACAGGAAGTGGCAGAGAGCACCCACAGCAGAGCTGCCTATATAGCTCCTCCCTTAGCTCCACCCCCCAGTCATTCTCTCTGCCTGCTTAACTGCTAGGAAGGGCAAAGAGGAGTGTGGTGACAAAAAGGTTAGGTTTTTATTTTCTCAAGCAAGTTTGTTATTTTTAAATGGTACCGGTGTGTACTATTTACTCTCTAGCAGAAAAGGGATGAAGATTTCTGCAAGGAGGATGATGATCTTAGCACTTTGTAACTAAGATCCACTGCTGTTCTCACTAGGGCTGAAGAGTACAGGAAAACTTCAGTTGGGGGAACAGTTTGCAGGCTAAACTGTATTAAGGTATGTTCAGTCTATTTTTTTTCTAGACAGACTTATTTCTAGAAAAGGCTGGCAATATCCCCATGAGGGAAGGGTAAGCTGTATTCAGACACTTGGATAGGAATTTCAGCTTGCATGAAGGGCTCATTAGTTACTGGTGACACTGGTAAAAACGTTTTTGTTTGTTCAGTGAATGATGCAATTATAACGTTTTTTTGAAGGGACTAAAGGGGTCATTGTGGCTTGTTTTTGAGTTTTCTAACCCACATGGTTAATTTAGAGACACTAGTGTTTGTCTGTTAGGCCACAAAACATTGAGTGAGGTGGGAGGGGCCTATTTTCGGCCTCCGTTGTGCAGTTTCTTTTCCTCTGAGATTTCTAACTGCTTCTCCAGAGGTTCCTGTGGTGTTTGAGGGCTGTAAAAGTTTTTTTCCCCCACAAATTGTTCTGAAGGGCAGGTAGGAGCCACAGCAGTGCTGTGGCAAAGTGCTGAGTCTTTTTTACCGGTTTTGAGGTTTTTCAATACGGTTTTGCCATTAAGGGGTTAATTTATTTGCATAGCTGTGCAAAGTTACTAAGGCTATATGGTACTACTGTAAAAATTTAGTTATGGTTACTGCTTTTTTACACTGTTTTGCAGAATTTGTGCAGCTTTTTTTCTCATAAAGGCACAGCCCAGTCCCAAAAGAGGAACAAGGGCTAGGATTTTACTCAAACCTGTTTTTGGTTTCCAAATAAGAGGGAACTTTCAAAATTCTAAACAAGTTCCTCAAAGTTCCATCATTCAAGATAGAGACTATTCAGTCTATTCTACCTCTGATCCAGGAGGGTCAATATATGACCACCGTGGACTTAAAGGATGCGTATCTACACATCCCTATTCACAGAATTTTCACAAGGGTGCTAGGGTCCCTTCTGGCGGTTCTACGACCACGGGGCATAGCAGTGGCGCCTTATCTAGACGACATCTTATTTCAGGTGTCAACTTTCCAGCTATCCAAGTCTCACACGGACATTGTGTTGGCTTTCTGAGATCTCACGGGTGGACGGTGAACATAAGAGTTCTCTCTTCCCTCTCACAAGAGTTTCCTTCCTAGGGACTCGGATAGACTCGGTAGAAATGAAAATATTTCTGACGGCAGTCAGAAAATCAAAGCTCTTAACCACTTGCCGAGCTCTTCATTCCATTCCTCTGCCATCAGTGGCTCAGTATATGGAGGTAAACAGACTCATGGTAGCGGCAATGGACATAGTTCCTTTTGCCCGCCTACACCTCAGACCACTGCAACTATGCATGCTCAAACAGTGGAATGGGGATTATGCAGATTTGTCTCCTCAACTGCATCTGTACCAGGAGATCAGAGATTCTCTTCTCTGGTGGTTGTCTCAAGACCACCTGTCTCAGGGAATGTGTTTCCGCAGGCCAGAGGGGCTCATTGTAACTACAGATGCCAGCCTGCTAGGCTGGGATGCAGTCTGGAACTCCCTGAAAGCACAGGGCTTATGGTCTCGGGAGGAATCTCTTCTCCCGATAAATATTCTAGAACTGAGAGCGATATTCAATGCTCTTCAGGCGTGGCCTCAGCTTGCTGCGGCCAAATTCATCAGGTTTCAGACAACATCACAACTATAGCTTATATCAATCATCAAGGATGAACAAGGAGTTCTCTAGCGATGGAGGTAACCAAAATAATCAGATGGGCAGATGATCACTCTTGCCATCTCTCAGCAATCCACATCCCAGGAGTAGAGAACTGGCAGGCGGATTTCCTATGTCGTTAGACTTTTCATCTGGGGGACTGGGAACTCCATCCGGAGGTATTTGCCCAGCTGATTCGGCTATCGGACACACCAGAATTAGATCTGATGGCGTCCCGTCAGAATGCCAAACTTTCTCGTTACGGGTCCCGGGATCCCAAGGCGGTACTGATAGATGCTCTAGCGGTGCCTTGGTCCTTCAATCTGTCCTATGTATTTCCTCTCCTCCTACATCTGGTTGCCAGAATAAAGCAGGAGAGAGCTTCAGTGATTCTGATAGCACCTGCGTAGCCACGCAGGACTTGGTATGCAGACCTAGTGGACATGTTCTCGATTCTACCATGGACTCTGCCAATGAGGCAGGACCTTCTAATCCAAGGTCCGTTCACGCATCCAAATCTAATTTTTCTGCGTCTGACTGCTTGGAGATTGAACGCCTGATTCTATCAAAGCGTGGTTTCTCTGAGTCGGTCATTGATACCCTGATTCAGGCTAGAAAGCCTGTCACCATGAAGATCTATCATAAGATTTGGCGCAAATTATCTTTTATTGGTGTGAATCCAAAGGTTACTCGTGGAGTACGATTAGGATTCCTAGAATATTGTCTTTTCTCCAAGAAGGTTTGTGTAGAAGAATAGACAAAGCAGATATTTGTCCTTATAAGGAACTAGCTGATAATCCCTTCTCCAAAGGTCTGGCAGATGTCCCAGACGTTCGAGCATTTAGTCAGGCTTTGGTCAGAATCAAGCCTGTATTTAAACCTGTTGCTCCGCCATGGAGCCTAAATTTAGTTCTTAAAGTTCTTCAAGGGGTTCCGTTTGAACCTGTGCATTCCATAGATATTAAGCTTCTATCTTGGAAAGTTCTGTTTTTAGTAGCTATCTCTTCGGCTCGAAGAGTTTCTGAGCTATATGCTTTACAGTGTGATTCCCCTTATCTTATTTTCCATTCAGATAAGGTTGTTTTGCATACCAAACCTGGGTTTCTTCCTAAGGTTGTTTCTTATAAGAATATCAATCAAGAGATTGTTGTTCCTTCACTGTGTCCTAATCCTTCTTCAAAGAAGGAACGTCTAAAGCACGAACCACATCAAGATTGTGCAGCAAAGTTCTACTTACAAGCAACTAAAGATTTCCGTCAAACATCTTCATTGTTTGTTGTTTATTCTGCTAAGCGGAGAGGTCAGAAGGCTACGGCTACCTCTTTCCTTTTGGCTGAAAAGCATCATCAGTTTGGCTTATGAGACTGCTGGCCAACAGTCTCCTGAAAGGATTACTGCTCATTCTACTAGATCTGTGGCTTCCACATGGCTTTTAAAAATGAGGCTTCTGTTGAACAGATTTGTAATGCAGCGACTTGGTCTTCGCTTCATACTTTTTCCAAATTTAATACTTTTGCTTCTTCGGAGGCTATTTTTGGGGGAGAGGTTCTACAAGCAGTGGTGCCTTCCGTTTAAGGTCCCTGTCTTGTCCCTCCCTTCATCCGTGTCCTAAAGCTTTGGTATTGGTATCCCACAAGTAAGGATGTATCCGTGGACTTGATACATCTTACAAGAGAAAACATAATTTATGCTTACCTGATAAATTTATTTCTCTTGTGATGTATCGAGTCCACGGCCCACCCTGTTTATTAAGACAGGCATATATATTTTTATTTTTAAACTTTCAGTCACCACTGCACCCTATAGTTTCTCCTTTTTCTTCCTAGCCTTCGGTCGAATGACTGGAGGGGGAGCTAAAGGGGGAGCTATATAGACAGCTCTGCTGTGGGTGCTCTCTCTGCCACTTCCTGTAGAGGAGGCGAATATCCCACAAGTAAGGATGAATCCGTGGACTCGATACATCACAAGAGAAATAAATTTATCAGGTAAGCATAAATTATGTTTTTTAGAGCCAAAAAATATTTTGTCAGTTGTGGGCGTCGTACTTGGTGCCAAACATTTTGACATTATTTAAGACTTTTCTTTTTGCTTCTTGTTTCCAGAGGCCTATTTTGTTTGCATTTCTTTCCCATTCCTGAAACTGTCATATAAGGAAATTGATAATTTTGCTTTATATGTTTTTTTTCTTACATATTGCAAGATGTCTCAATCTGATCCTGTCTCAGAATCTACTACTGGAATCCTGCTGCATGATGTCGGTTCTACCAAAGCTAAGTGCATTCGTTGTAAACTTGTGGTAACTGTTCCTCCGGCTGTAGTTTGTAATAGTTGTCATGACAAACTTTTACATGCAGAGAATATTTCCATCAGTAGTAGTCAATTACCTGTTGCTGGTCCAACATCTAATGCTCAGGATATTCCTGTTAATTTGAGAGAATTTGTTTGATTCCATTCAGAAGGCTTTGTCTGCCATACCGCCTTCTAATAAACATAAAAGGTCTCTTAAAACTTCTCATAAAGTTGATGAATTTTCAAATGACCGACAACATTCTGATTTATCTGTCTCTGATGAGGATCTGTCTGGTTCAGAAGATCCTGCCTCAGATATTGACACTGACAAATCTTCATATTTATTTAAAATTGAGTATATTCGTTCCTTTGCCGACTGATAGATTACAGTTTTGGGAAAAGATCCCCAAAGTTGATGGGGCCATCTCTACTCTTGCTAAACGTACTACTATTCCGACGGAAGATAGTACTTCTTTTCAAGATCCTTTAGATAGGAAACTTGAATCTTATCTAAGGAAGGCTTATTTATGTTCAGGTCATCTTCTTAGGCCTGCTATTTCTTTGGCTGATGTTGCAGCTGCTTCAACTTTTTGGTTGGAAACCTTAGCGCAACAAGTACCAGATCATAATGTGTATAGCATTAAGTTAATTCAACATGCTAATAATTTCATTTGTGATGCCATTTTTTATATCATCAGAATTGATGATAGCTATATGTCTTTAGCTATCTTAGCTAGAAGAGCTTTATGGCTTAAATCTTGGAATGCTGATATGACTTCTAAATCGACGTTGCTATCTTTCTTTCCAAGGTAATTATTTGGTTCTCAGTTGGATTCTATTTCAACTGTCACTGGGGGGAAGGGAGCTTTTTTGCCTCAGGATAAAAAATCTAAGGGTTAATTTAAAGCTTCTAACCGTTTTCGTTCCTTTCAACAAAATAAGGAACAGAAACTTAATCCTTCCGCTAAGGAATCTGTTTCCAATTGGAAGCCTTCCTCAGTCTGGAATAAATCCAAGCCATTTAAGAAATCTAAACCAGCCCCCAAGTCCGCATGAAGGTGCGGCCTTCATTCCAGCTCAGCTGGTAGGGGGCAGACTAAGATTTTTCAAGGATGTTTGGATCAATTCAGTCCAAAAATCATTGGATTCAGAACATTGTCTCTCAGGGGTACAGAATAAGTTTCAGAGTAAGACCGCTGTGAGAAGCTTCTTTCTCTCACGCATTCCAGTGAACCCAGAGAAAGCTCAGACTTTCCTGGAGTTATCTGAGGTAATTGTGCCGGTTCCTGTTCTGGAACAGGGTCGGGGGTTTTATTTAAATCTGTTCATTGTCCCAAATAAAGAGAATTCATTCAGACCAGTTCTGGATCTAAAAATTATGAATCGTTATGTAAGCATTCAAAATGGTGACTATAAGGACTATTCTGCCTTTTGTTCTGCAAGGGCATTATATGTCCACAATAGACTTACAGGATGCATATCTTCATATTCCGATTCATCCAGATCACTATCAGTTCCTGAGATCCTCTTTTCTAGACAAGCATTACCAATTTGTCGCTCTTCCTTTTGGCCTAGCGACAGCTCCAAGAATCTTTTCAAAGGTTCTAGGTGCCCTACTCTTTGTAATCAGAGAGCGGGGTATTGCGGTGTTTCCTTATTTGGATGATATCTTGGTTCTTGCTCAGTCTTTACGTTCTGCAGAATCTCGCACAAATCAACTAGTGTTTCTTCAAAGACATGGTTGGAGGATCAATTTACCAAAAAGTTCTTTGATTCCTCAGACAAGGGTAACCTTTTTAGGTTTCCAGATAGATTCAGTATCCATGACTCTGGTTGAAATTGGTTGCAGCCTGTTGGAACCTTCAGTCTCAGTCATTCCCTTCAGTGGCTATGTGCATGGTAGTTTTAGGCCTCATGACTGCAGCATCGGACGCGATCCTCTTTGCTTGTTTTCACATGAGACCTCTCCAGCTTTGTATGCTGAACCAATGGTGCAGGGATTATACAAAGATATCACAAATTTCCTTAAATCCCAATGTTCGACTCTCTCTGACTTGGTGGTTAGACCATAATCGTTTAGTTCAAGGGGCTTCTTTTGTTCATCCAACCTGGACCATGATCACAACAGATGCAAGTCTTTCAGGTTGGGGAGCTGTCTGGGGAGCTCTGACAGCACAAGGGGTTTGGAAATCTCAAGAGGCGGGATTACCAATCAATATTTTGGAACTCTCGGAGCTCCTCAGTTTTGGTCTCTACTGAAGAGCCATTTATTTGTTTTCAGACAGACAATGTCACAACTGTGGCGTATGTCAATCATCAGGGTGGGACTCAGTCCTCAAGCTATGAAAGAAGTATCTCGGATACTTGCTTGGGCGGAATCCTGTCTAATTTCTGCAGTCTATATCCTAGGTATAGACAATTAAGAAGCGGATTATCTCTGTCAGACTTTACATCCGGGAGAGTGGTCTCTTCACCCAGATGTGTTTTTTTCAGATGTGGGGCCTTCCAGAAATAGATCTGATGGCTTCTCATCTAAACGGGAAACTTCCCAGGTACCTGTCCAGGTCCAGGGATCCTCAGGCGGAAGCAGTGGATGCATTGACACTTCCTTGGAGTTATCAACCTGCTTATATTTTTCCACCTCTAGTTCTTCTCCCAAGAGTGATTTCCAAAATTCTCATGGAGTGATCGTTTGTTCTGCTGGTGGCTCCAGCTTGGCCACACAGGTTTTGGTATGTGGATCTTATTCGGATGTCCAGTTGCCAACCTTGGCCACTTCCGTTAAGGCCTTCTATCTCAAGGTCCATTTTTCCATCAGGATCTCAAATCATTAAATTTGAAGGTATGGAAATTGAACGCTTGGTGCTTAGTCATAGAGGTTTCTCTGACTCCGTGATTAATACTATGTTGCAGGCTCGTAAATCTGTTTCTAGAAAGATCTATTACTGAGTTTGGAAGACTTACATTTCATGGTGTTCTCATAAATTCTCTTGGCATTCTTTTAGAATTCCTAGAATTTTAGTTTCTTCAGGATGGTTTAGATAAGGGTTTGTCTGCAAGTTCCTTGAAAGGACAAATCTCTGCTCTTTCTGTTCCACAGAAAAATTGCTAATCTTCTTGATATTCATTGTTTTGTACAGGCTTTGGTTCGTATCAAGCCTGTCATTAAATCAATCTCTCCTCCTTGGAGTCTTAATTTGGTTTTGAAAGCTTTACAGGCTCCTCCATTTGAGCCTATGCAATTTCTGGACATTAAATTACTTTCTTGGAAAGTATTGTTACTTTTGGCCATCTCTTCTGCTAGAAGAGTTTCTGAATTATCTGCTCTTTCTTGTGAGTCTCCTTTTCTGATTTTTCATCAGGATAAGGCAGTTTTGCAGACTTCATTTAAATTTTTATGTAAGGTTATGAATTACAGCATTAGTAGAGACATTGTTGTCCCTTCATTGTGTCCTAATCCTAAGAATTCTCTGGAGAGATCTTTACATTCTTTGGATGTGGTAAGAGCTTTGAAATGATGTTGAAGCTACTAAAGATTTCAGGAAGACTTCTAGTCTATTTGTTATCTTTTCTGGTTCTAGGAAAGGTCAGAAGGTTTCTGCCATTTCTTTGGCATCTTGGATAAAGCTTTTGATTCATCATGCTTATTTGGAGTCGGGTAAATCCCCGCCTCAGGATTACGGCTCATTCTACTAGGTCAGTTTCCACTTCCTGGGCTTTTAAGAAAGAAGCTTCTGTTGATCAGATTTGCAAAGCAGCAACTTGGTCTTTGCATACTTTTACTAAATTCTACCATTTTGATGTTTTCTCTTCTTCAGAACCAGTTTTTGGTAGAAAAGTACTTCAGGCAGCTGTTTCAGTTTGATTCTTCTACTTATAATTTCATTTTCTTTTCATTATAAGATTAAAACTTTTGATTTGGGTTGTGGATTAATTTTTTCAGCGGAATTGGATGTCTTTATTTTTATCCCTCCATCTCTAGTGACTCTTGCGTGGAGTTCCACATCTTGGGTATTTGCTATCCCATACGTCACTAGCACATGGACATGAAAGAAAACATAATTTATGTAAGAATTTACCTGATAAATTAACTTTTTTTAATATTGGCAAGAGTCCATGAGGCCCACCCTTTTTATGGTGGTTATGATTTTTTTGTATAAAGCACAATTATTCCAATTCCTTCTTGATGCTTTCGCTCCTTTCTTATCGCCCCACTTCTTGGCTATTCGTTAAACTGAATTGTGGGTGTGGTGGGGGTGTATTTATAGGCATTTTGAGGTTTGGGAAACTTTGCCCCTCCTGGTAGGAATGTATATCCCATACGTCACTAGCTCATGGACTCTTGCCAATATGAAAGAAATGAATTTATCAGATAAATTCTTACATAAATTATGTTTTCTCAATTTGGTCCAATGGGAACACAGAATGGCCGGCAAGCTCACTCTATGGCGATCGATGAGGACAAGCTAAAATACTCCCCTAAGTACAAATGCACTATCGCTGAATGTAACATATAACCTACAGAGATGCCTAATTCCAGATCTAGTCAAATTAAGTCTTGCATACGGAATGCATAATGGCCAATCTATGTTGGGGTTGGGAGCAGTGCTAAGCCAGGTGGATGAGGAGGGCTATGAACACCCCTTAACCTATATCAGCAGGAAGCTATTGCCCAGGGAAGTGGGCTACCCAGCGGTAGAAAAAGAATGCTTGGCACTGGTGTGGGCCCTCAAGAAACTACAACAGTACATATATGGAAGGACCTTTGCCGTGCTCACTGACCACAACCCCCTGGTCTGGCTCAAGAGTTTCTGGGGACAATGGATGACTGTTGCAGTAGAGCCTAGCCTTGCAGCCCTTCAACTACACCATTCAGTACTGGCCGGGAAGGAGCAATGGGAATGCTGATGGACTCTCCTGGGAAACTGAATTGGAGTAACTCACTGGGCAGCCCTAGGCTGAACCCGTATGTGTATCTAGCCGGGTCTGCCAGACTTTTCTGGGGGGGAGCACTGTCACGAATACCAGGCTGCGAAGGCCATCCCCACCCCCCTACTACCTGGCTCCTGTTTATTCCATTGGTTTTGGCCCTTTCATGGCTGATCGCTTACTGCTTGATCCCTTCCCGGCTGGCCGGGCTCCTGGAACTACTGGCCGGCTGGACTACCCTGGATGCCCGCTGCCCTTTGTCCCTGAGCTCCACTCTTTTAGGGATTGGTACCCCTAGGGAGGGCAAGAGGTGGGGTAATTGCCAGAAGGGAGCTCCCTTTTGGAACTTGGCGTTTCGGACCCCCTACAACCCTTACTCAGCTGCCGCTCCGGCCCCCAGCAACGGATCATGACACTTTTTGGACTGGGACATCTCGGGGTCGAGAGCTCTCCACAGGTACCTCGGAAATAGCCGCTGCTTCCCCGGGATCACCCCAAAACCACCGCCTCTGTATTACGGGGCTATGGGGGCGCCAGTCTGCCTGGAGGGGCGGGAATGGTGGGAGATCTGGGGGTCAGATAAGAACTTTATTATGATGAGCTGTGTGTGTTTTACAATAAAGCCTGTTCGTGTTTTCACCTGAATACTGGTTTTGTATGGTTATTTGGGTGAACTCTAGCTATAATCACTTCTCTCCGCTCTATAGCTACAAGTTCCAGGTACAGGAATGACCCTCTTGGCGGAGCTACCCAGTCACTCTAGAACTTCCAAACTCATTATAACCAGCTGGAGTAAAGGTTTATTAACCTGTTTATTTATGGTATTAAGTTTTGAATATGCAATACAGATTTAACTGTTGTGGTATATAACCTCTGTATATTAAAATTTAAATAAAACCAAGTTTAGTAAATAAACAAGAATAGCTTTGCGTTTTTTACAAAAGAGCAGTAATAAGATATGGATTGAATATAACACCTTTTTTATTTCGTTTTAGTCGGTCTTTTTTTTTTTTAATTTGTCGTATTTTAGTTATCAGAATTCTTTTAGTCGACAAAATGACGTTTGACACATTTTAAACTTAAGTAATATTTTCCTGCCCACAGCATCATGAGACAACATCATCCAATCACGAAAGGAATATCTTGCACATGCTCAGTAGGAGCTGATACCTCAGTGTATATAAAAAGATTGTGCAAATTTAGATAAAAGTTGTTTAAAATTGTGTGCTCTATCTGAATCATAAAGTGTCCTTTTTAATTAGATTTGACCCATACTGACAATCTCAGCTGTGTCTTCCCCATTGTTTGATACCATTTGTTCTGTTTCTTCCTGTGCAGGTACGGACATTAGACACTGTGCAACCTCCTCTAGAGGTCAGATGACCAGACGACCCTCATCACTTGTTTTACATCGTAATATTCATTCTGTTCCACTTAGTATATTTCTTTTCTAGCATTGCTGTTGTCCTTATGAAAATAAAACACGTGAACAACTCGATGCACCAATTTTGTTTGTTTTCTGTCTCTTGCTTTGTCTGTTTAGTAACAATGTATGGCACCTCTGTATCCAGCACTGACACTGATCTAACAGCAGCACCTACAGTCACTTCACAAAACACCAGTAACAATGTCTGGCACCTCTGTATCCTGCACTGACACTGATCCAACAGCAGCACCTACAGTCACTTCATTACAAAACACCAGTAACAATGTCTGGCACCTCTGTATCCTGCACTGACACTGATCCAACAGCAGCACCTACAGTCACTTCATCACAAAACACCAGTAACAATGTCTTATTGGCACCTCTGTATCCAGCACTGACACTGATCCAACAGAAGCAACCTACAGTCACTTAATCACAAAACACCAGTAACAATGTCTGGCACCTCTGTATCCAGCACTGACACTGATCCAACCGCAGCGCCTACAGTCACTTCACAAAACACCAGTAACAATGTCTTATTGGCACCTCTGTATCCAGCACTGACACTGATCCAACAGCAGCACCTACAGTCACTTCATCACAAAACACCAGTAACAATGTCTGGCACCTCTGTATCCAGCACTGACACTGATCCAACAGCAGCGCCTGCAGTCACTTCATCACAAAACACCATTAACAATGTCTTATTGGCACCTCTCTATCCAGCACTGACACTGATCCAACAGCAGCACCTACAGTCACTTCATCACAAAACACCAGTAACAATGTCTGGCACCTCTGTATCCAACACTGATCCAACAGCAGCGCCTACAGTCACTTCATCACAAAACACCATTAACAATGTCTTATTGGCACCTC
The DNA here is from genome assembly GCF_027579735.1 of Bombina bombina. Classification (NCBI taxonomy): domain Eukaryota; kingdom Metazoa; phylum Chordata; class Amphibia; order Anura; family Bombinatoridae; genus Bombina; species Bombina bombina. Next base: position 446,191,582 of record NC_069505.1, on the reverse strand, counting down.
TCTATCCAGCACTGACACTGATCCAACAGCAGAACCTACAGTCACTTCATCACAAAACACCAGTAACAATGTCTAGCACCTCTGTATCCAGCACTGACACTGATCCAACAGCAGCGCCTACAGTCACTTCATCACAAAACACCATTAACAATGTCTTATTGGCACCTCTCTATCCAGCACTGACACTGATCCAACAGCAGAACCTACAGTCACTTCATCACAAAACACCAGTAACAATGTCTAGCACCTCTGTATCCAGCACTGACACTGATCCAACAGCAGCGCCTACAGTCACTTCACAAAACACCAGTAACAATGTCTTATTGGCACCTCTGTATCCTGCACTGCCACTGATCCAACAGCAGCGCCTAGTCACTTCACAAAACACCAGTAACAAGGTCTTATTGGCACCTCTGTGTCCAGCACTGACACTGTCCAACAGCAGCACCTGCAGTCATTTCATCAAAAAACACCACTATCAATGTCTTATTGGAACCTCTGTATTCTGCACTGACACTGATCCAACAGCAGCACCTACAGTCACTTCATCACAAAACACCAGTAACAATGTCTTATTGGCACCTCTGTATCCAGCACTGACACTGATCCAACAGAAGCAACCTACAGTCACTTAATCACAAAACACCAGTAACAATGTCTGGCACCTCTGTATCCAGCACTGACACTGATCCAACCGCAGCGCCTACAGTCACTTCACAAAACACCAGTAACAATGTCTTATTGGCACCTCTGTATCCAGCACTGACACTGATCCAACAGCAGCACCTACAGTCACTTCATCACAAAACACCAGTAACAATGTCTGGCACCTCTGTATCCAGCACTGACACTGATCCAACAGCAGCGCCTACAGTCACTTCATCACAAAACACCATTAACAATGTCTTATTGGCACCTCTCTATCCAGCACTGACACTGATCCAACAGCAGCACCTACAGTCACTTCATCACAAAACACCAGTAACAATGTCTGGCACCTCTGTATCCAGCACTGACACTGATCCAACAGCAGCGCCTACAGTCACTTCATCACAAAACACCATTAACAATGTCTTATTGGCACCTCTCTATCCAGCACTGACACTGATCCAACAGCAGAACCTACAGTCACTTCATCACAAAACACCAGTAACAATGTCTGGCACCTCTGTATCCAGCACTGACACTGATCCAACAGCAGCGCCTACAGTCACTTCACAAAACACCAGTAACAATGTCTTATTGGCACCTCTGTATCATGCACTGCCACTGATCCAACAGCAGCGCCTAGTCACTTCACAAAACACCAGTAACAAGGTCTTATTGGCACCTCTGTGTCCAGCACTGACACTGTCCAACAGCAGCACCTGCAGTCATTTCATCAAAAAACACCACTATCAATGTCTTATTGGAACCTCTGTATTCTGCACTGACACTGATCCAACAGCAGCACCTACAGTCACTTCATCACAAAACACCAGTAACAATGTCTTATTGGCACCTCTGTATCCAGCACTGACACTGATCCAACAGCAGCGCCTACATCGCCTTTAGTCACTTCATCATAAAACGTTAGTAATAGGGTTGCATTGATACTATTTTTTTTTAAGACAGAGTACCGATACTTTTTTCATATACTCACCGATACTAATACCTTTTTTGTTTTTTTTATGTCATGTGACAGTTTTCCAAGCACAATACAGACTAAGGATTTAAGAGAGCTTCTTTATAAATATGAAGAATTGTAACTCAAAAGACATTATGAAATGATAAAACCTTTTTGTTTGCTTGTTGTCACAAAGTTGTAAAAACTCGAGGAAATTTCACAGAATATGTTTATAAATAATAATAAATGTAAAATCACAACCAACTGACAGTGAAATACAGTAAAAAAAAAACTGTTTAAAGGGTCAGTAAACCTAGAAAATAATGTTAAATTATTCTGCACATAGTGCAGAGTTATATAACATTATATTAGTGCTAGCTTTATACAATTGAATATTGCCGCTGGAACTTTATAAGAAAAAAGAGGGTTTTCAGACCCGCCCTCTTTGCTCTACTGAGCGGGTCTGGTTTTCCCTCAGAGCGCATGAGGCCAGCTGTCTAGTCACAGCCTGGCCCGACCTCGCCATTACATTCAGTGTAGATCACTCCTGCTCTGTCTGACAGCGGGAGCGAGCTTCACTGAGTGTAATGGCATGGTCGGGCCGAGCTGTAACTAGACAGCTGGCCAGATGCTCTCTGAGGGAAAACCAGACCCGCTCAGTAGAGCACAGAGAGCGGGTCTGAAAAACCCTCTTTTTTTTTTTTTATTATAAAATTCTAGTGGCAATATTAGGTTGTATAAAGCTAGATGCAGGTAAGTGCTGTTTGTCTGCCAGGGCGGGAGGCTTGCACTTTAAAGGGTTCCTGCAAATCAATTATTGGGACATATTTATATCCTAGTTAGGATATTAATAAAGGCAGTTGTTTTTGAGAGACACCGATTACCCTTATTAGTGATAAGGGGTTAACTAGTTGTGTGAGGCTAATATTTTATTTGTTGCTTTATAGGAGTCTGTGAGGAGGCTTATTTGAAGTTTTTGGGTGTTTGTCACTTTATGTAAATATACAATCTGTGCCAGGTTTTTGTCATAATTTTAAGGACTTATGCACGGCTCTGAACTTGTGATCCAGGTTCTTGCTAAGATTATGATTGCCAGACGATATTGTTCTTAGTTCTAGCCTGTCCTAGAGGTATACTGTATAGTATTTCCACTGCTTGCAGGAAGCTATTAGGTTTTTTACCAATAATGCTTCAGCACTTTGGATTGGCAACCACATGTAGCCTTCTGTGTGCAGGACTCTTAGTAGATTCAGCGCGCCATTATTTGCACTGTTTCTGCTCCGTATGGCTCCGCCTCCTTGGAGTAAGATTGGAGTGGCACCATTTCTGACTGCTCCTGAGCGCTCACTTGACCGTCTCCTCTGTCTGAGATCGGAGCGGTGGTCTTGTTTCAGTCTAAGTGTGTTATTTAGACTGTACTGTTAGGGCTTCGATGTTCCGTTTTTTTAGTATCTGCTCACAATAGGAATCGGCTACTTATCATAGAATTTGCTAAAGTCTTAATAAAAATGCTTCTTTAGCTTGAGGATTTGAGGCACGTTTTATACATTTCTGCTAAAAGGCGACTTTCAGCAATATAGGTTGGAACAGGGTCTGTTCCTATATATTTATATGTATGTATTTCCTGTTTTAAGGCTAATCTGGAGCATTTTAGTGACAGTTCTCATTAAGTATTTTGCTTAAGGATTAAAGCAGGTTTGTTTTTGATAGCCTCACGTCTCTCAGGATGTTGCTGTTTAATCATTGCCACAGCTTCTCCTTAAATGTCCCTAGCCTTTATGGCGTCACATGCAGTGCCCTGCGGTTCCTCACAATCTCCTAATGGAGTTATTTGCCTGCAGACTTTGCTGCCTAGATATCTTTTGAGGTATTTCGGCTTTATCTGTTTTTCCTTTTCTAAGGGAAATCGCAAGAGGAATTTTGGAGATCAGATAGTAAGGTTTCTGTTCCACCTGCTGCTACACAGGTTGTTCTCTCTCCTAAATATGGTGAGGAGGTTTCTCTGGTAGCTTCTGAGGGTGAAATCTCAGAATCTGACAGTATAATTCCTTCATCTGATGCTGTAGTGGTCTCCTTCAGATGTATGCTTGCATAACTTGTGTACTGTTAAAGGAGGTGTTAGCTACTTGGATGACATCAATGCCCCTGTCGTTGTCAACCCTTGGAAGTTTTGTAAACTTGATCTTTTCTATGATGTTCCTCCTTTGGAGGAAATGTGTCTAGACCTGCTATAGAAATTTTAACCAGAGTAGAAGCTAGGGATAACTTTTTCCCTGTCTCCCGTCCTTTAATGAATTTTCCTGTTGCTGACTCCAGTTAAATGTACTGTGCCCTAAGTAGAAGGGAGCCTTTCTACTATGACTCAGAACTTTGATCACTATGGAGGGTAGCTGCTCCTTTTCAGATCCATGGATAAGAAGCTGGAGGTTTAATTGTTCATTTGAGCAATGCCTTGGCTTATCAGACTTGCGGTAATAGCCCACCGGGCATTGTGGCCATAATGATCAGCTAAGAAGCCTACCTGTGGCTTAGTGAAGCCTAGGCTTTATAGTTGTGCAGTTGCTGGTTCCATATATTATGTTTCCTCCAAATCTACTCTTCTAGCGTCTCCTTTTAAGGATGAGACCTTGTTTGGACTTGGTCTAGCAGAATTATCCTCTGACTTTTCGGGTGAAAGAAGGGGTTTCCATCTTAATATGGGAAGAGTCCACAGCTGCATTCCTTTTGGGAAATACTGAACCTGGCCACCAGGAGGAGGCAGACACCCAGCCAAATGCTCAAATACCGCCCCCACTTCCTCATAACCCCAGTCATTCTTTGCCTTTAGTCTCAGGATCTTGGCAGAGAAGTGTTAGAAGATTTCAGAGTAGTCTTTTATGGAGGGTAGTACTTTTTGAGATGGGACTGGATTTTTAAGTAGTCCTGTCAGCCTCTCAGTGAGAGCATGGATGAAAGAGTCCGGAGATGCAAGTAGAGTCTTTCTGCGAAACCATCCCAACTCATATTAACAGCTTCATAGGCAATCAGCGTTGACAAGTTGTGCTGCCTGCTTTCTTCACTCAAGTCCATGTCAGAAGCGATGCTACTATCTGTCACACTTGAAAGGCCGTGTTCCTGTTCCACGGCATGGATTCTGGTAAGATAGTTTTATATTTTATATATGTATGATAACGCAAGAAGACAGGGTCACAGTGGGACTCTTTTTATCTGTATAGAATCAATGGTTAATATCTCTTTAGGGGGATTATTGAACAGGGGGGATAATAATCTTATATGTTTGATTTTATACTGCTTTGTGTAAGATGTTATGGGCTCATAGGCTGTTATGGAATTTACAGGTTTCACTTTGAGAGCCATGCAAGCTTGGCGCGCTTTCAAGCTTGGCGAGCTTTCTCTCATAGCAGGGCCAGTCCTGCATTGTGCACTGTGATTCATTCCCTCTTTCCTGACGGGACTATCAGAGAGGAATCCTAAATCTCTGTACTGTCTGGGTCATTGGATGTGGTGTGTGTGCCTCAGCCATTGGGGGGGTGCCGTTTTTTTAAATAAAATAAGATGTTTTATTTCTCTAGTTCTCCGGTTATTGCACTAGCGATGGAGGATTCTGTTACTTTAAAAGGCACACCCTCTATTCCTAAGAGTAATTCCTGTTAATATGGTAAGGAGGCCCTAGTTCCCCCTCTTAATTATGTTCCATATGCCTTGATAATGTGATAATATCAAACATGTTTGATACCACAGAGCCGTCCACCTCTGAGGAGTTTTCATCCAGGGAGGTGAGTACCCTACATTATTATCTCTATACACATGCAGTTTTCCCGTAGCGTTGCTGATCCTCCATCTGGAGGGGGCCTTTTTTCACCAGACGTTACTGCGCAGTTCAGACGGCGGTGTCTGCGGCCTTTAATGCTTTACCTTGCCCTGCTAAGCGCAAGCAAAAGGTTACATATTGCACTCCGTCCCAGAGTACATTAAATTATTTTTTGGGATTTAACTGATAGGGTTATCCGCGGATGAAGTTCTTTCTGAGACTTCAGTGTATGAACTTTCTGGGTCAATGTCTGCTGCCTCTAAACCTCCAGCTGCGGAGGAACAAAGACTTTGGTTTTAGGAATTTGCGTTTTCTTCTAAAGGAAGTTTTTGGTGAATTCAGAGGTTCCAGAGGTCATAATGCCTGATGATCCTTTAATTGCTAAATTGAATAGAGTTTGAGGACAGGGTGGTGCCTTCTCTTCCCTGCTCCTGTTAGATGGTGAACATTATTAGAAATGAAGGGGACAGGATTGGATTCTTTTTTTTCCCCTATTCTCCCTTTAACAAATTGTTCCCGGTCCTGGTCTCTTAATGGAGTTGTGAGGTTTCGTCCCTAAATAGGATGGTGTAATCTTCACCTTTACTAAAACGTACTACTATCCCACTTGAGGATAGTTCTTCGTTTGAAGAGCCCATGGATAAGAGCTGGAAACTCTGTTAAGAAAGATGTTTCAACATACAGGATATTTGTTTCAACCGTCGGCGGCTGTTGCCGCAGTTGCTGGAGAAACTACCTTCTGCTGTGACTCCTTATAGGATTTGATCAAGGTGGTGGGTCCCCTCGACGTTCCTAAGGAATGATTTACAGCCTTGAGGGTTGCTAATTCTTTTATCTGTGACAGATTTGCTATGCTATGGCTTCAGCTTTTTCTGTTCAGGCCCGTTGGGCTCTGGCTGAAGTCATGGTCTGCGGATTTGACTTCTATGTCTAAACTTCTTCCTCCCCTTAAAGGGAATGATTTTGTTTGGTCCAGGCCTGGACTCAATTATCTCCTTGGTCACAGGGGGAAAGGGTGCCCTCTTACTGCAAGAGTATATGAACTAGTATAAGGGATGATTGTAATTCCTTTCCTTCTGATGCAGGCCATGTCAGCTGTCCTCCGCTAAGCCAGAGCAAACCAAGAGCTCTTGGAAACCGTCTCAGTCCTGGATAAATCCAAGCAGAGCAAGAATCCCGCCGAGTCTAAATCTGTATGAATGGGCGGTCCCCTGTCCTCATCAGGATCGTGTAGGGAGCAGTATGTCGCTCTTTTCAGTCGCTTGGTCCAGGGATGTACAGGATCCATGGGTCCTGGAGGTCATAGATCAAGGTTTTTAGATAGGTATTAAGTCTTAGCCACCCAAGGGCAGATTCCTTCTGTCTTCCTGGCACAGTAAGGAGGGAATCCTTTCTGGGGTGTGTACGGGATTTGTCCTCTTAGGAGTTATTGTCCCAGTGCCTATCGCAGTGAGAGGTTTGGGATACTGTTCAAACCTTTTCGTGGTCCCTAAAAAGGAGGGAACTTTCCGTCCGATTCTGGACCTAAAGTGCTTAAGCAAGTTTTTATATGTCCCCTCGTTAAAGATGGAGACTATAAGGACCATTCTTCCCCTCGTTTGAGAGGGGCAGTTCATGACCATGATAGATCGGAAGGATGCTCCCTTCACGTACCAATCCTCTAGGACCACTTCCAGTTCCTAAGTTTGCATTCCTGGACCAGCACTTCCAGTTTATTGCCCTTCCGTTTGGTCTAGCTACGCCGTCAAGAAATTTTGGAAGAGTGGACCATTCGGAATCTCTCCTGTCTTCTTCGTTCCCATGAATGGAAGATAATCTAGAGAGAGTTCTCTTGTGTCAAGTACCAGGGTCAAATCACTGGTACTATAATAGTCTCCATAGACATGAGAATATCTCTATCAGACCAGAGACATTGCAAGCTAACTTGCCCCCCAGATCTCTTTAAGTCCATCTGTGGCTCGGTGTATGGAGGTGCTTGATCTCATGGTGTCCAGCATGGACATCCTTTCCCTTGCCAGGTTTCACCTCAGACTGTTGCAACTGCACATGCTGAAGGAGTGGAACGACGATCATTCGGATCTGTCTCAACAGATTTCTCTGGACAACCAATCAAGAGAATCGCTCTCTTGGTGGTTCTATCCGGATCACTTGTCCTGAGGGACATCCGTCTTCAGACCATCCTGGGTGATTGTGACTACGGTTGCAGTCTGTCAGGATGGGGAGCCGTTTGGGGTGCCAGAAAGATACAGGGCCTATGGTCTCAGGAGGTAAAGCTCCCTCCTGACCTCATTTTGAATCTTTGGGCAATATACAATGCTGACGGCTTGGCCTCAGCTGGGTTTGTCCCAGTTATTCAGTTTCCAGTCAGACAATATATCCTTGGCGGCTAACATCAATCATCAGGGGGGAACGAGAAGCTCCCTAGTTATGAGGGAAGTATCTCGGATTTTGATGTGGGGGAGACCCACATTTGTTAGCTGTCAGCGAACCACGTTCTGGGTGGGGACAACTGGGAAGCGGATTTCCTCAGCAGACAATCCTCTCATCCAAAGGAATGGTCTCTCCATTCCGAATGTTTGCAGAGATTTGATAGAGGAAGATCTTATAAATACCAAGCTACCCAGATATGGGTCGAGGTACAGGGATCCTCAGGCAGAGCTAACGGATGCATTAGCGGTGCCTTGGAGGTTCAATCTAATTTATCCTTTCTGGCCGTGTAGTGTCTCGAGTCAAGAAGGCGTCAGTGATACTGATTGCTCCGTCTTGGCCTCAAAGGATATGGTTCACAGATATAGTGGGATGTCGTCATCTCCTCCGTGAAAGTTACCTTGTCGCAGGGATCTGCTGAACAAGGTTTCTTTGTTCATCATTGTCTAGATTATCTGAGGCTGACTGCATGGATATTGAACGCTTAGTCTTAGCCAAGAGAGGGGTTTCTGAGAGAGTTATTTTTATTCTCATTAAGTTTGTAAGCTGGTTGCTCGTTGCATCTATCATAAGGTGTGGAGGACCTACGTATTCTGTTCTCCAGGATGAACTGGAGAAGAACTTCTGCAAGTCCCCTGATGGGACAGTTTTCGGCCCTGCCTGTGTTACTGCACAAGAGGTTAGTTGAGCTTCTAGATGTGCAGCCATTTGTTAAGGCTCTGCTGGGATCAGACCTGTGTTTAGATCTAGGCTCCTCCTTGGAGTTTAAATCTTGTTCTTAAAGTGTTGCATCTGGTTCCGTTGGAGCCTATGTATGAAGTAGACACAAAATTGGGAAGGTTCCTTTTCTACGGTCTATTGCTTATGCATGCAGAGTATCTGTGATTGCTGCTTTGCAATGTGTCTTCTTATCTGGCTTTTTATGCCGATAAGACTGTTTTATGAACCAAGTTCAGTTTCTTCCTAAGGTTGTGTCAATTCACAACATCAATCAAGAGATTGTGGTTCTTTTTTATATCCTAATCCTCCTTCATCGAAGGAACGTTTACAACGTATGTTTTGGATGTGGTTTGTGCCTGGAAGTTCTATCTTTGGGCCACAAAGGAATTTAGACAAACCTCTTTTTTTGTTTTTCTCTCCGGGAAGCGTAGGGGTCAGAGGGCCTCTTTGACTTCCTTACCTTTTTGATTGAGGAGTGTCATCCGTTCCGCATAGACACGGCAGGACATAAGCCTCCTCTGTGGAGTACGGCTCATTCTATGAGAGCAGCGGTTTCCTTTTGGGCCTTCTAGGATGAGGCCTCTATGGATCTGATTTGTAAGGCAGCTACCTAGTTCTCCTTACAGTTTTATGTTTTGGCTTTTGCTGAAGCAGCCTACGGGGGAGAGGTTTTTGCAGGCTGTGGTGCCCTCAGATATGGGTCCGTCTCTGTTTCCCTCCCGTTAGCATTCCGTGTACTCTAGAGCTTGGGTGTATGTTTCCCAAAAGTAAGGAATGCAGCTGTGGACTCTTCCCATATTAAGATGGAAAACATAAATTATGCTTATCGGATAATTTCATTTCCATCTGTATGGGAAGAGTCCACAGCTCCTGCCCGTGTTCTCCGGTGGGCAGCCCTAAATGTATTTATTTTTTCTTCTGCCACCTTTTTCACCCTGATATTTCTCCTACTGTTCCTTGTTCCCTCGGCAGAATGACTGGGGTTATGAGGAAGTGGGGCGGTATTTGAGCCTTTGGCTGGGTGTCTTTGCCTCCTCCTGGTGGCCAGGTTCAGTATTTCCCAAAAGTAAGGAATGCAGCTGTGGACTCTTCCCATACAGATGGAAAGGAAATTATCAGGTAAGCATAATTTATGTTTTTCTTCCGCACGTCAAGAGTAAGACTAAAGAAGAGTTTTCCTTTTACTCATTCTTAGACTCCCATATGGGCTAGCGGTTAGGATTCCTGGTTTTCACCCAGATAGCCCGGTATGGGAAGCAAAGTTTGTCTTTTGAAGTCCAATCTAAGTTTTTCTCCCAAGGGCAGATTTCTCCTTTTAGAGTATCTGCAATCCAGGTATGATGAGAAGCATTCCTTGCACTGGGTTCAGGATCTTCCTCTCTGGGAGTGAGAGTTCCAGTCCCAGTTTGGAAACAGGATCTAGGTATTTATCTAAAGTAACTCAGGCTCTGACTTTCAAAGTAGTATCCTTGCTTCTTTGGTTCAAGAGGGCCTGTTCATAACGAACATAGACCTGTAGGATTTTTTGTTCCCCTGATTTGGGGTCTTTTTCTGAGTTTTGTCATCCCTGAAAGACTTTTAGGTCTTGGGGTATTACAAGGGTGTTCTTTTGGACTATATATGGTTCAGGTGTCATCCTTCCTTGGGGCGCTATGTCCTTCAAGAGATCTTGTCCAATCTACTTTGCCAGGGATGGGAAACAAATCTGAAGAGTTCCCTTGTCCCGTCTACTGGGTGATTTAATTGTCTACCGCCACAATGCTCTGTATGCACCCGATTCCGTCTGATCTTGGACGTTAAGCAGGGCCAGTCCTGGTCAGTACCTGGATGGGAGACTGCCTGGGAACACCAGGGGTAGTAGGCTTGGACCTTAATAGATTATCTAGGAAAAGATGTCTGAGGTCGGATAATCAAAGATATATTCCTTTTCTTTTCTCTGCTGTCTTCTGTCCAGCCAACAGCAAGCTCTAGTGGTCTGGTAGATAGCTTAACCATATTGCAACCAGATGGTTGGGTGTTTGGATCTAGCTACAGTTGATTTTCCTTCACTTTTCACTGTCTAAATGTATGGAGGGAATTGGTCTGATGGTTTCCATGGACATCATTCCCTTGGCTATTTTCCATAATGGAGAACATTCGGATCTGTCTCAGAGGATAGATCTAGATTAGCCGAAAAGAGATTCTCTCCCGTAGTGGGATTTTTTTCGGAAGTATCTGTCTCAGAGCGCGTTCTTCTGGAGACATTCCTGGGTGATGTGACCACGGGCGCCAACCTGCTGGGTTGGTATGCAGGTCTTGTTTAAGGCACAGGGGTTATGGACTCGGCGGTGTCTGCTCTCCTCTTTAACATGTTGGAGTTGTTAGCGATTTGCAATACTCTGATGTCTTGGCCTTATTTGTTCTTGTCTTAGTTACAGTCAGGCTATATCACCTCAATGGTTTATATCAACCTCTAGGGAGGAACTCTAAGTTCCTTAGCCTGTAGGAGGTGACTTAGATTGTTCAGTGGACGAAAACTCTCAATTGCTGTCTGTCATCCACCTTCCAGTGGTGGACAATTGGGAGTTGGAATTCTGAAACAGACAGATATTTCATCATGGGGAGTGGGATCTCCATCTGCAGTTCTCCGGGTAAACCCTTGAATGGGGGGTTCCGGAGTTGGATTATGGAGGGCGTTTCGGCAGAACGCCAAGGTACAATTCTTGATCAAGTGATCTGCAGACCGTTTTGCTAGATGTTTTGGCATTGTTCTTGGGAAGCAGTCTTGCATACTGTGATAGATTCCCTGCTACCCCGACTGAGTAGCTCCGCCAAAGGATCCTTACAACACCTGGAACCAGCCGCTATGTAGTGGAGAAAGTGATTTCAGCAATCCCACCCAAATAACTAGACAGACTAGCATTCAGGTAAAAACAAGAAGTGATTTTTTATTAGGGAAAACACACATTTATACAAAAACTATTCTTGATAACAAGCCTTATCTGACCTTCATTTCTCCCGCCATTCCCGCCCCTCCAGACAGGCTGGCACCTGCCATAGATACCACATAGCCCCAGGACACAGGGGTGGTGATTTCAAGGTGATCCCGGGGGAGCGGCAGCACTTCAAAGGTGTCCTTTGAAAGCTCTCGGCCCCCATATGCCACAGTCCAAAGCGGTGTGATTCATTACTGGGGACCAGAGATACAGTCCGTTGAAGTTATGGGGGCAGGGCTGTCCAAAACCCCCGGTTCCCAAAGGAGCTCCCCTCCGGCAATTCCACCACCCCTTGTCCTTCCTAGGGGCTAGTAATCCCCAAAAGAGCGGAGCTCTGGGACAAAGGGCCGCTGGGGCGACCAGGATTAAAGGGGACTGGGAGTCCTAGCTGATGCAGCCCATCAGCAGTTCCAGGAGAGAGAGGTCGATCAGAGGCCAGCTTCTTCCAAGATCCAGTTTACAGACAAAACAAGGGAAACCAAAGCTCCGGGAGATCGCGGTTGCTCTGAGGAGCCCAAAACCGCTGAGAAACAAGAGGGGGTAGGTGATAGGGTGGAAGAGGTTTAACCCCTGCAGCCCGGTGCCTGTGACACATACCTTTTTCCTCCATCTGCTCTCCTTCCACAAGGCATTGCTCGTATTGAACAGGAGAGAACGGTGGTGATTGTATTTGCCCCTTTGTGGCCTCGCAGGACTTGGTATGCAGACCTAGTGGAAATATAGTCTTTCCACCTTGGGAACTTTTCTGAGGATGGACCTTCTGATCAGGGTCTTTTCCTTCATCCAAGTATCGTTTTATCCGAAGCTGTCTAAGTGTGGGTTTCTGAGTCGGTCATTGACACTATGATTCAGGCTCGCAAGCCTGTTACTAGGAAGATTTACCATAAGATATGGCGTAAATAGATACTTGAACCTAAAATCCACAATTCCTAGATACATTGGAATAGTGGGAAATGAGGACTTCCCAGCAGGTAATACTTCGGCACCCTTCCGCTTTTAGAAACAGGCAGGAATTAGAACTTTAGGGGATGTTTTAGACCCACTATTACACACGGTTAAAACCTTTGATGCCATACAAAGGCAATTTAACATTCCTCATAACCACTTCTTTGCCTACCTACAACTTAGGCACTATATTAACGTCCTGCAGAGACAAAACCCATAATTCTGGCACTCCTCTCCTTTCTCCATTTCACATACATTGTTTGGAATTGGGATCTTTTCTGCATCAGATTTCTATAAATGACTGTTTAAACAGAAACACCCATACTGAGTAAAATAGTTGAGGGGATGGTTCCACTCACTTCAACCCATATATCGACTTTCAATATAAAGCTTATCTTAGAAAGGGTGAAAGCCTCGACATTAGTCCAGACTTGTTTACTTCATAGGGATTACATCAACCCAGACTGTTTGGCTAAATGGAACACCCAACACCCTAACATGTGTGTTAAATGTCATACGCCTAGATTTAGAGTTCTGCGTTAGCCATCAAAACCAGTGTTAGGGGGTCCTAACGCTGGTTTTTACCGCCCGCTGGTATTTAGAGTCAGTCAGGAAAGGGTCTAACGCTCACTTTCCAGTCGCGACTTTTCCATACCACAGATCCCCCTACGCCAATTGCGTATCCTATCTTTTCAATGGGATCTTTCTAACGCTGGTATTTAGAGTCTTGGCTGAAGTGAGCGTTAGAAATCTAACGACAAGACTCCAGCCGCAGAGAAAAGCCAGGAGTTAAGAGCTTTATGGGCTAACGCCGGTTCATAAAGCTCTTAACTACTGTGCTCTAAAGTACACTAACACCCATAAACTACCTATGTACCCCTAAACCGAGGCCCCCCCACATTGCCGCCACTCTATTAAATTTTTTTTAACCCCTAATCTGCCGACCGCACACCGCCGCCACCTACATTATCCCTATGTACCCCTTATCTGCTGCCCCTAACATCGCCGACCCCTACATAATATTTATTTCATGTAATTAGCAAGAGTCCATGAGCTAGTGACGTATGGGATATACATTCCTACCAGGAGGGGCAAAGTTTCCCAAACCTCAAAATGCCTATAAATACACCCCTCACCACACCCACAAATCAGTTTTACAAACTTTGCCTCCTATGGAGGTGGTGAAGTAAGTTTGTGCTAGATTCTACGTTGATATGCGCTCCGCAGCAGGTTGGAGCCCGGTTTTCCTCTCAGCGTGCAGTGAATGTCAGAGGGATGTGAGGAGAGTATTGCCTATTTGAATGCAGTGATCTCCTTCTACGGGGTCTATTTCATAGGTTCTCTGTTATCGGTCGTAGAGATTCATCTCTTACCTCCCATTTCAGATCGACGATATACTCTTATATATACCATTTCCTCTACTGATTCTCGTTTCAGTACTGGTTTGGCTTTCTACTACATGTAGATGAGTGTCCTGGGGTAAGTAAGTCTTATTTTCTGTGACACTCTAAGCTATGGTTGGGCACTTTTTATATAAAGTTCTAAATATATGTATTCAAACATTTATTTGCCTTGACTCAGGATGTTCAACATTCCTTATTTCAGACAGTCAGTTTCATATTTGGGATAATGCATATGAATAATTCATTTTTTTCTTACCTTAAAAATTTGACTTTCCCTGTGGGCTGTTAGGCTTGCGGGGGCTGAAAATGCTTCATTTTATTGCGTCATTCTTGGCGCTGACTTTTTTGGCGCAAAAATTATTTTCTGTTTCCGGCGTCATACGCGTCGCCGGAAGTTGCGTAATTTTTGACGTTCTTTTGCGCCAAAAGTGTCGGCGTTCCGGATGTGGCGTCATTTTTGGCGCCAAAAGCATTTAGGCGCCAAATAATGTGGGTGTCTTTTTTGGCGCGAAAAAATATGGGCGTCACTTTTGTCTCCACATTATTTAAGTCTCATTGATTTTTTGCTTCAGGTTGCTAGAAGCTTATTCTCTGGCATTTTTTTCCCATTCCTGAAACTGTCATTTAAGGAATTTGATCAATTTTGCTTTATATGTTGTTTTTTCTATTACATATTGCAAGATGTCCCACGTTGAAGCTGAGTAAGAAGATACTTCTGGAATATCCCTGCCTGGGGCTGGAGCTACCAAAGCTAAGTGTATCTACTGTAAACTTATGGTATCTGTCCCTCCAGCTGTTGTTTGTACTGTTTTGTCATGACAAACTGTTTATGCAGATAATATTTCCTTTAAGTACTGTTACATTACCTGTTGCTGTTCTGTCAACATCTAATACTCAGAGTGTTCCTGATAACATAAGAGGTTTTGTTTTTAAATCCATTAAGAAGGCTATGTCTGTTATTCCTCCTTCTAGTAAATGTAAAAAGTCTTTTAAAACTTCTCATTTTCCAGATGAATTTTTAAATGATCATCATTCTGATTCTGATAATGGTTCTTCTGGTTCAGAGGATTCTGTCTCAGAGATTGATGCTGATAAATCTTCATATTTATTTAAAATGAAATTTATTCGTTCTTTACTTAAAGAAGTCCTCATTGCATTAGAAATTGAGGATTTTGGTCCTCTTGATACTAAATCTAAACGTTTAGATAAGGTTTTTAAATCTCCTGTAGTTATTCCAGAAGTTTTTTCCTGTCCCTAGTGCTATTTCTGAAGTAATTTCCAGGGAATGGAATAATTTGGGTAATTCATTTACTCCTTCTAAACGTTTTAAGCAATTATATCCTGTGCCATCTGACAGATTAGAGTTTTGGGACAAAATCCCTAAAGTTGATGGGGCTGTCTCTACTCTTGTTAAGCGTACTATTCCTACGGCAGATGGTACTTCCTTAAGGATCCTTTAGATAGGAAAATTGAATCATTTCTAAGAAAAGCTTACTTGTGTTCAGGTAATCTTCTTAGACCTGCTATATCTTTAGCGGATGTTACTGCAGCTTCATCTTTTGGTTAGAAGCTTTAGCGCAACAAGTAACAGATCATAATTCTCATAGCATTTTTATTCTTCAACATGCTAATAATTTTATTTGTAATGCCATCTTTGATATCATTAGAGTTGATGTCAGGTATATGTCTCTAGCTATTTTAGCTAGAAGAGCTTTATGGCTTAAAACTTGGAATGCTGTTATGTCTTCTAAGTCTACTCTGCTTTCCCTTTCTTTCCAGGGTAATGATCGTTTTCATTCCTTTTGTCACAACAAGGAACAAAAACCTGATCCTTCATCCTCAGGAGCGGTATCAGTTTGGAAACCATCTCCAGTCTGGAATAAATCCAAGCCTTTTAGAAAATCAAAGCCAGCTCCTAAGTCCACATGAAGGTGCGGCCCTCATTCCAGCTCAGCTGGTAGGGGGGCAGATTACGTTTTTTCTAAGAAATTTGGATCAATTCCGTTCACAATCTGTGGATTCAGAACATTGTTTCAGAAGGGTACAGAATTGGCTTCAAGATAAGGCCTCCTGCAAAGAGATTTTTTTCTTCCCGTGTCCCAGTAAACCCTGCGAAGGCTCAAGCATTTCTGAAATGTGTTTCAGATCTAGAGTTGACTGGAGTAATTTTGCCAGTTCCAGTTCTGAAACAGGGACTGGGGTTTTTTCAAATCTCTTCATTGTACCAAAGAAGGAAAATTCCTTCAGACCAGTTCTGGATCTAAAAATATTGAATCGTTATGTAAGGATACCAACATTCAAAATGGTAACTGTAAGGACTATCCTGCCTTTTGTTCAACAAGGGCATTATATGTCTACTATAGTTTTACAGGATGCATATCTGCATATTCCGATTCATCCAGATCACTATCAGTTTCTGGGATTCTCTTTCCTAGATAAGCATTACCAGTTTGTGGCTCTGCCGTTTGGCCTAGCTACAGCTCCAAGAATTTTTTACGAAGGTTCTCGGTGCCCTTCTGTCTGTAATCAGAGAAGGAGGGACTCACAGTCCTCTGGCTATGAAAGAAGTATCTCGAATTCTGGTTTGGGCGGAATCCAGCTCCTGTCTAATCTCTGCGGTTCATATTCCAGGAATAGACAATTGGGAAGCGGATTATCTCAGTCGCCAAACGTTGCATCCGGGCGAATGGTCTCTTCACCCAGAGGTATTTCTTCAGATTGTTCAAATGTGGGAACTTCCAGAAATAGATCTGATGGCTTCTCATCTAAACAAGAAACTTCCCAGGTATCTGTCCAGATCCCGGGATCCTCAGGCGGAGGCAGTGGATGCATTATCACTTCCTTGGAAGTATCATCCTGCCTATATCTTTCCGCCTCTAGTTCTTCTTCCAAGAGTAATCTCCAAGATTCTGAAGGAATGCTCGTTTGTTCTGCTGGTAGCTCCAGCATGGCGTCACAGGTTTTGGTATGCGGATCTTGTCCGGATGGCCTCTTGCCAACCGTGGACTCTTCCGTTAAGACCAGACCTTCTGTCGCAAGGTCCTTTTTTTCCATCAGGATCTCAAATCCTTAAATTTAAAGGTATGGAGATTGAACGCTTGATTCTTGGTCAAAGAGGTTTCTCTGACTCTGTGATTAATACTATGTTACAGGCTCGTAATTCTGTATCTAGAGAGATATATTATAGAGTCTGGAAGACTTATATTTCTTGGTGTCTTTCTCATCATTTTTCCTGGCATTCTTTTAGAATTCCGAGAATTTTACAGTTTGTTCAGGATGGTTTAGATAAAGGTTTGTCCGCAAGTTCCTTGAAAGGTCAAATCTCTGCTCTTTCTGTTTTTTTTCACAGAAAGATTGCTAATCTTCCTGATATTCATTGTTTTGTACAAGCCTTGGTTTGTATTAAACCTGTCATTAAGTCCATTTCTCCTCCTTGGAGTTTGAATTTGGTTCTGGGGGCTCTTCAAGCTCCTCCGTTTGAACCTATGCATTCATTGGACATTAAATTACTTTCTTGGAAAGTTTTGTTCCTTTTGGCCATCTCTTCTGCCAGAAGAGTCTCTGAATTGTCTGCTCTTTCTTGTAAGTCTCCTTTTCTGACTTTTCATCAGGATAAGGCAGTGTTGCGAACTTCTTTTGATTTTTTACCTAAGGTTGTGAATTCCAACAACATTAGTAGAGAAATTGTAGTTCCTTCATTATGCCCTAATCCTAAGAATTCTAAGGAGAAATCATTTCATTCTTTGGATGTTGTTAGAGCTTTGAAATATTATGTTGAAGCTACTAAGACTTTCCGAAAGACTTCCAGTCTATTTATCATCTTTTCCGGTTCTAGAAAAGGCCAGAAAGCTTCTGCCATTTCTTTGGCATCTTGGTTGAAATCTTTAATTCATCATGCCTATGTTGAGTCGGGTAAAACTCCGCCTCAGAGGATTACAGCTCATTCTACTAGGTCAGTTTCTACTTCCTGGGCGTTTAGGAATGAAGCTTCGGTTGATCAAATTTGCAAAGCAGCAACTTGGTCTTCTTTGCATACTTTTTCTAAATTCTACCATTTTGATGTGTTTTCTTCTTCTGAAGCAGTTTTTGGTAGAAAAGTACATAGCAGCTGTTTCAGTTTGAATCTTCTGCTTATGTTTTATTTTGGGTGTGGATTATTTTCAGCAGGAATTGGCTGTCTTTATTTTATCCCTCCCTCTCTAGTGACTCTTGCGTGGAAAGATCCACATCTTGGGTAGTCATTATCCCATACGTCACTAGCTCATGGACTCTTGCTAATTAGATGAAAGAAAACATAATTTATGTAAGAACTTGCCTGATAAATTCATTTCTTTCATATTAGCAAGAGTCCATGAGGCCCACCCTTTTTTGTGGTGGTTATGATTTTTTTGTATAAAGCACAATTATTGCAATTCCTTATTTTTTATGCTTTCGCACTTTTTTCTTATCACCCCACTTCTTGGCTATTCGTTAAACTGATTTGTGGGTGTGGTGAGGGGTGTATTTATAGGCATTTTGAGGTTTGGGAAACTTTGCCCCTCCTGGTAGGAATGTATATCCCATACGTCACTAGCTCATGGACTCTTGCTAATATGAAAGAAATGAATTTATCAGGTAAGTTCTTACATAAATTATGTTTTTTAACCCCTAATCTGCCCCCCCCAATGTCGCCGCTACCTACCTACAATTATTAACCCCTAATCTGCCGACCGGACCTCACTGCTACTATAATAAATGTATTAACCCCTAAAGCTAAGTAACCCTAACACCCCCCTAAATTAAATATAATTTTAATCTAACGAAATAAATTAAATCTTATTAAATAAATTATTCCTATTTAAAGCTAAATACTTACCTGTAAAATAAACCCTAATATAGCTACAATATAAATAATAATTATATTGTAGCTATTTTAGGATTAATATTTATTTTACAGGCAACTTTGTATTTATTTTAACCAGGTACAATAGCTATTAAATAGTTAATAACTATTTAATTGCTACCTAGTTAAAATAATTACAAAATTACCTGTAAAAATAAATCCTAATCTAAGTTACAATTAAACCTAACACTACACTATCAATAAATTAATTAAATAAACTATCTACAATTATCTTCAATTAAATCAACTAAACTAAATTACAAAAAAAAAACACTAAATTACAAAAAATAAAAAAAGTTTACAAGAATTTTAAACTAATTACACCTACTCTAAGCCCCCTAAAAAAATAACAAAGCCCCCCAAAATAAAAAAAATGCCCTGCCCTATTCTAAAATAGAAATTGTAAAGCTCTTTTACCTTACTAGCCCTTAAAAGGGCCTTTTGCGGGGCATGCCCCAAAGAATTCTGCTCTTTTGCCTGTAAAAAAAAACATACAATACCCCCCCCCCCAACATTACAACTCACCACCCACATACCCCTAATCTAACCCAAACCTCCCTTAAATAAACCTAACACTAATCCCCTGAAGATCTCCCTACCTTGTCTTCACCACGCCGGGTATCACCGATCCGTCCAGAAGAGGGTCCGAAGTCTTCATCGTATCCGGCAAGAAGAGCTCCTCCAGAGGGTCCAAAGTCTTCCTCCTATCCGGGCAGAAGAGGACATCCGGACCGGCAGACATCTTCATCCAAGCGGCATCTTCTATCTTCTTCCATCCGGCGCGGAGCGGGTCCATCTTCAAGCAGCCGACGCGGAGCCATCCTTCTTCACCGATGGACTAACGACGAATGAAGGTTCCTTTAAGGGACGCCATCCAAGATGGCGTCCCTCGAATTCCGATTGGCTGATAGGATTCTTTTTTTTTTTTTTTTTTTTTTTTTTTCTGGAAAATAAAACAAACGTACAAGTGTAACAGGAAATTCCAGACATCAGAAAACAAAACAGAAAATTCGCCATAGCAGGCTATCATCTCCTCCTTATTACAATTATAATTTTTATGTTTCTGTTTTAAGCAAGTAGTAAACGATAAATTAAATTTAAAAAAAAAAAAGGAAAAGAAACCAAACCCCCCCCCCACCAGAGAAGAGGGGGGGGGGGCCCAATGCTTAGTTACAATTTGGAAATTCATTTCTAGCAATCGCATTATTTAATGTTTCTGACTCTCTAAAAGGGTATATTAGCCGCTTCTGTTCTGTTTCCGAAAAGGCCTGAATAAATCTCTTCCACTTGTCAAGAAAGCGTTTAATCTGAGTTTCAGAATTAACTGATGTATCAAATTGCTCCACTATCAATTGTCCCTTAATTTTATTAATACATTCTATTAGGCTGGGGGCTTTCGTGGACTTCCAATGTTTCAAGATTAGTGATCTCCCTATTAGTATTGCTGTATTTACAAATTTAAAATTAATCAGCCGTCTGGGAGTTTGATACATAAAAATAATATCCTCTTTTTTTCTATTTTGATATTTTTCCCATTGATCCTGTTCAGCCAGAAATTCAGCTTACCCCAGAATTTCTGAATCTTTTGACAGGACCATAAACAATGTGTCAAATACGCAAATGGGAAACTGCATCTAGCACATTTATTTTCGGCATTTTTATCCCATTTTGCTTTTACAGCAGGTGTAATATAAACCTTATTTATCACTTTCATTTAGGACTCTCTCCAACCTATGGATAGTGTTGCTTTGTCTACCAAATTGAAACTTTTTTGTAGCTGTCGCCAGCTTGCTGCCAAAGCCCTATTCTTGTTGTTTCTTGAAACTTTTTTATTATCTTATACCAAAAAGAGAGAGAATAGTTTCCTTGACTATATACATTCAATACCATATTCATCTTTTCGCCTAAGCTATCTTGCATAGATTCTTTATTAAGAGTTTCTAAAAAATGCCCTATTTGCAAATAAGCATAAAATTCATTATTAGGGATTCCAAACTCACTTCTTAAATCCTGAAATGTTCTACAGGCTTTAGTTTCCCTGTCTTGCAATTGTTGTAAGTAGATTAGGCCCTTCCTCTTCCATCTATGAAAGACCTTCGACTCTATTGCTGGTATAAAATTGGGGTTCCCCGCTATTGTCAGATACTTTGAATATGCTGGGCTAACTCGTGGTAATTTCAACAGTTTATGCCATGCAGCAATTATATTCTTAATGGTGGATAGCTTTTTAACTTTATCTGGTAATTTCCCTTTATGATGTAGCAGAGCCTATAAGCCATATGGGGCCATTAAAAATTCTTCTATATCATTTGTGGCGAAATAATTTGCCTCTGTTAACCATTCTAATGCGAATTTACCCATGCATATTAAGTTATATAGCTCTATATCTGGAAAAGCTAAGCCAGCCCCTGTTTTAAATAGTGACAAATTATGTAGTGCAATTGCTTTCCGTTTGTTGCCCCATAAAAATTTTAGACAGTCTCGTTTAAATGATACTAAGTCCTTACGATTAATAAATCTAGGTAAGTTTTGTAGTAAGTACAGAATTTTAGGGAATAGGATCATTTTAATTAGATTTATTTTGCCTGACAGGGTCAATGGAAATTTAGCCCAGCTGGCCATATCCTTAGACAATTTTGCCCAGATTTGGGGGTAGTTTAGTGTATACCAATTTTCGGGGTCTCTGGACAGTGTAATGCCTAAATACTTTAACTTTCCATTTGCATTCTTGAATGGAGCATTCTTATAGCTATCTTTTTTTTCTATTAACCACAAAATCTCTGATTTATTGACATTTACTTTATAGCCTGCAAACCTACCGAAATCTCCCAGAATTTGAATTAGTAGGGGAATATTTCTTTGCGTGTCTCTTGGGAAGACCAATAAATCGTCCGCGTATAATAGAAGCCTAATTCTTCTATTCCCTAGCCAGATCCCATCTATTTCCTTTCTCAAATATATAGCTAAAGGTTCAATAGCTAAATTGAACAAATAAGGTGATAACGGGCACCCTTGTCTGGTTCCTTTCTGTAAAGTAAAGTTCTGTGATATATTGCCATTTATCAAGATGTTAGCCTGTGGTTCATTATATATCAGTTGTACCAGTCTGAGGAAAGAACCTGTGATACCAAAGTTTCTAATTGTTGTAAATAGGTGATCCCATGTAATCCTATCAAAAGCTTTTTCAGCATCTATAGATGTGATGGCCATATCTGTTTGAATCCCCGTTCCCTTTTTTTTTTCTGGTTCCAGTAATAGTCTATTATCAACTGTAATTTCCTCAGATTGGTTGTAGACGTCCTATTAGGCATAAAGCCGACTTGATCTTTATGGATTAATGGGATCATCATTTTCTTTAATCTTTGGGCAATTATGCTCATAAGAAGTTTGTAGTCACTATTTAACAGTGAGATGGGTCTATATGAGCCCATCTCTTCCGGGTTCTTACCTTTTTTTTAAGACTAATGAAATTGTTGAAGTTGTAAAATATTTGGACTAAATTTTATTATTAATATACATTGTATTAAAAAGGCCTTCTAGCGTAGGGGTTATTTCTTCCTTCAAAATTTTATAAAGTTCTATCGGAACCTGATCTGGGCCAGGTGCCTTGTTACGCGCCGTTTTATTGATTGCTTTCCTTATTTCTTCCTGTGATATGGGTCTATTCAGCTCGTCTAAATCTTCTTTATCTAGCTTTGGTAGTCTGATTTTATCCCAAAAATCTACTTTTGCTTCCAGATTGATCTTATCCTTTGTATACAAGTTTTGATAATATTTATATATGTACTCGTTTATTTCTTTTATATTGGTCAATCTCTCTGATCCCTTTCTAATCATCTCTATAGCACGTTTCTTCTTCTTAACCCTCACTAGGTTTGCCAGAAATTTACCAGCCCTACCACTGTGTCTATAAAAAAATGCCCTCGTTCTAAGATCTTCTTGTCTTAGTTTCTGCATAAGAAAAGTGTCTCTTCCTGATTTAGCCCTTATATATTTGTCCCAAAGTATCCCTGATCTATCACTTAAAAATGCATTGTAGCAGTTTCGTACCTGCCCTGCCAGTTGTACCTCTTTCTGTTGTGCTATCCGCTTATTTCTAACTAGGTACGCCTTAATTTCCCCTCTAATGAACGCTTTAAAAGCCTCCCAGAAGATTTCATATTTGTTTTCATATTCCTTATTGAAATGTATATATTCCTGCCATTTTCTCTTTAGCCAGTCTTTAAATTGTATATTAGTACTTAAATGCGTCGGGAAGAAAAACTTTGCTGGATCTCTTTTGACCCTTTTAAACTTAAAATTTAATAAAATAGCATGGTCCGATATTAGCACCTCTTTAATATCGGTTAATATTTCTGTACCTAATAGGTTTTCTGAAATCAAGAAAACATCTATCCTGGACATGGTTTTATGACTGTGAGATATACACGAAAAACATTTTACATCAGGGTTCTGAATTCTCCAAATGTCTTTAAGTCTTAAATTCTTACACAAATTCTTAAGTAACTTAGTTTCTGCTCGGCTATTACTATTCCTAGAGGGTTTCAGCCTGTCTAATGTTGGATACATCACCATATTTAAATCGCCTCCCAATATTATATTTTCCGTACCATAATTCATTAGTTTGACTTGAATCTTGTTCCAAAAAACTTTATCTAGGCTATTTGGGCCGTAAATATTGCACAGAATCAAAGCTCTTTCATAAACTATGTGTAATATTGCAAACCTTCCTTCTATATCTAGTTCTTTCCCCACAATTTTGTAATCTAGTTTTTTATTAAATAAGAACACTACACCCCTTTTTCTTGTCGTGCAGGGTGTTGCAATCACCTCCTCAACCCATCCTACTTTAAGTTTGTCTAATTCCTGTTTTTTTCAAATGTGTCTCTTGTAGCATAATTATATCTGCATTATTTTTTTTACATTGCTTCAAAATATTCTTCCTTTTCCATAATGAGGAAATCCCTCCCACATTCCATGATATTACTTTTAATTGTTCAACCATCAGACATTATAACATACCCTCTAGCGCATTGGGGGAAGAGAAAAAAAAAAAAAAAGAAAAGGAAAAGGGAGGGGAGGGGGGCCCCTTGGGTAAGGGAAAACAGGTATGGAAAAATAATAACACAACAAAGAACATAATAAGCAAAAAACAAAGCATCATATAAAAACCAGATACAGAGGAGACCTCCTCCGTATCGCCCAAAAATGCTGAGAACAACCTGCTCAGCTAGAACTATAACCATGACATCTCTTGGAGGCCCTAGCCTATTAATTATAGTATTAAAACTATTAATCCTCTTGTGCTTCATTCTTCCTTAGAACCTGATTAATCTAATTTTGGATTAATTCCTATACCTGCATTCAGTTACTAAGAATACTGTCTGGCATATAGGAAATCTTTCGCTTCTTCGTAATTATTCAGTAGAACGTTTCCTTGTTCGTTAAAAAATTTTGATTTTGGCTGGATATATAATTGAAGCTTTCAGACCCGTTTTGATTAAGCTTGTACAAATAGGTACCATTTCTTTACGTTTTTTTGACGTTTCTACTGAAAAATCTTGGAAGAGCAAAATGTTATACTCTCCTATCTTTACTGGGAATTTTTTCCTATATTGACTCATAATCGTGGCTTTATCTTGAAAGTTCAAGTACTTAACAATAACTGGTCTAATCTTAGCCTTACCATCCGCATAGGTTCTAGCACTACCTACTCTGTGCGCTCTTTCAACCTGTATCCCTTGGGGGGGGATTTGCATACCCAACCCTTGAGGTAGTTGTATTGCAGTAAAGTGTATTAAATCCTGAAATTCCTCTATCTCTGGGAGTCCTATAATTCTGACATTGCTTCATCTAGCTCTGTCTTCTAATTCTTCGACTTTATTTTGTAATATATGTATTTGGCTAGATTGTTCCTTCAGTTTAGTCTCATGTCTGGTATTCATATCCTCTATACCTGATATTCTGGTTTCTGCTTCTTGTAACCTCTCTGAAAACTGTTTAACTTCTGCCCTTAGTTCTGAAATATCCCTCTTTAGCTGGTCAAACTGTGGCAGCATAATGTCTGATAATTGTTTTACTAGGTCCTGAGACTCCATCGTATTTATATTTGTTGTTTCTAGTAAGCTTCTATTCTCTATGTCTAAACTATTTCTTTTTAGGCTTTTTTTTTCTTTCCCTTTTGGCGGCATTGCCGGTGATTTGTTTTTAATAGTGACAAACCTTTCCATATGTGGGTATATAGATTATATAGACTAATAAGGGCCTAGTGGTGGCCTGACAAATCCAAGTGAGGGGACGGGAGAAGTGGCAAAAAAGGACAAGGGGGGGGAGTGATTTGTGCGAGGGGTGCGTTCTACGACAGTGTGCTAGCACTTATATTCGTGTGGGGAGTGACTGACTATGGCAATGCCTAATTATACGTCAAGAAACACTTATCTGTATTTTAGAAACACTTAATAAAATTAGCTGTTGGCCCTGTATAGTATTGAGATTGCTTTTACTCTCTTGACCTCTAAGTAATTTATAAAGCCTATTACCTTAAATACAGATTGCAATATCCCTACAGTAACCTAAGATTATTAACAATTTTCCCTTTAATTGCTGTCTCTTCACTTAGGTTTCAGTTACCCAAATCTTTCACATTTTAAACAGGTTAGATTGCTCTTACTTATCTTTACAGCCACAAACTTAGTTTTCAACAAATGATTATACTCTTTAGATAATGTTCGAGCTTGTGACAAGTTTTTTAGTTGTCCTCAGCTTAAAGCCAGTATTCTTTTAAACGCAGTGTATCACCTTAAATATCGATATCAATATAGCAATCTTCCTTAAGTACCCTAAACCACAGCAAATTTCTAGCAAACCCTTATAAGTTATTATACATATTCTTTCAAAACACTGGCTAACCACAATTAAACATTTAACCTTCTAGAAATTTCTTAAATTACTACCAGTATTCAGCCTTGATCTTTGCCTATTACAATACTTTGGGAACTTAGGGCTTTATTTCATGCCACAAAAACGAAGGGTGAAACTTAGTATATAGCTCTTATAGTTCTCTGAGCAGTCCCACTCCTAATAAACGTTCTTATGGTTAATTTTTCCAGATGTCTCTAAAGTTATCTCATTCTATTGCTGCTAAGAGCAAGCTGCAGCTGTCTGCTTGCACCCAGTCTGGCCAATGCTTCGCCCTGTTCCTGCTTGGCTGTTATAATTGCCTTCTTGCTATAGGCTCCTGTATAGTCAAATACATAAATCTCAAAATCAGAAGCATTCAATAACCATTATAGGCTTGTATAACAGACTTCCACGAGTCAGTTATTTTTCCTTCAGCAAAACGTTTATGTTAGTCTTTAAATATATGCAGCAAACAGCCTTCAATGTGAGCTATATCAATTCGCCCAGAAAAGCAGGGGCTATTTTTTCCTCTTTCCTAACCCGCCAGGACTTCACCCACCTTGCGGTACCTGGCTGTTAAGACTCTCCTGGAAACTTTATTTGTATTTATATTTATTCTTCGTGGGGGGGACCCTGCTTGCATCAGTATGCCGTTTCCTGTAAGAGGGGCTTATTACACTGGACGCCCTTTCACACATAGGCCTTGTCTGCTTGGGGCAGTCCTCCGTCTTTAGACAATACTCCACCGAGTCTTTACATACACCCCCGTGAGGATTATCAACAGTGGATACCTGGCCTTGTCCCGTCTCCCTTAGTCTTCGTTCCCCCCACACAGATTCTTCCAAATAATAAAAAAAGTACCTTACATTCGAGGTTGATTGCTGACTCTCCGGTCTTGCCAGCGTATTTGTGCCTTGCCGGTTCTAAATGACTCTCCGCACCGGAGCTCTTTTCCTCCAAGAGGTGACCCAGGCAATGGGTCTGTGTTACGCCTATTTCGTGGCGGCCGTCCTGCTCACCCTCCGTCGGGTTCCAAGCTTCCCGCTACTGCTGCGGGCACCAGGCAGATCGCCTAAAGGTCAGGCTTGTCGAGCCAAATACTCGGAGCACTTGGGGCTTGTTGCGCGCTCTCTCCCAACCGAAGCGCTACCACACACAGCATCCGTGCAGCTCCGCCCCTTCCGGCCACCGTCAGTTCCTGGCTGATAGGATTCTATCAGTCAATTGGAATTAAGGTAGGAAAAATCTGATTGAATCAGCCAATCAGATTCAAGTTCAATCGGATTGGCTGATCCAATCAGCCAATCAGATTGAGCTCGCATTCCATTGGCTGTTCCGATCAGCCAATAGAATGCGAGCTCAATTCCTACCTTAATTCCGATTGGCTGATAGAATCCTGTCAGCCAATCGGAATTCGAGGGACGCCATCTTGGATGACGTCCCTTAAAGGAACCTTCATTCGTCGTTAGTCCGTCGGTGAAGAAGGATGGCTTCCGTGTCGGCTGCTTGAAGATGGACCCGCTCCGCGCCGGATGGAAGAAGATAGAAGATGCCGCTTGGATGAAGATGTCTGCCGGTCCGGATGTCCTCTTCTGCCCGGATAGGAGGAAGACTTTGGACCCTCTGGAGGAGCTCTTCTTGCCGAATACAATGAAGACTTCGGACCCTCTTCTGGACGGATCGTGATATCCGGCGTGGTGAAGACAAGGTATGGAGATCTTCAGGGGCTTAGTGTTAGGTTTATTTAAGGGGGGTTTGGGTTAGATTAGGGGTATGTGGGTGGTGGGTTGTAATGTTGGGGGGAGTATTGTATGTTTTTTTTTTTACAGGCAAAAAGGCAGAATTCTTTGGGGCATGCCCTGCAAAAGGCCCTTTTAAGGGCTGGTAAGGTAAAAGAGCTTTACAATTTTTATTTTAGAATAGGGTAGGGCATTTTTTTATTTTGGGGAGCTTTGTTATTTTTTTAGGGGGCTTAGAGTAGGTGTAATTAGTTTAAAATTCTTGTAATCTTTTTTTATTTTTTGTAATTTAGTTTAGTTGATTTAATTGTAGATAATTGTAGATAGTTTATTTAATTAATTTATTGATAGTGTAGTGTTAGGTTTAATTATAACTTAGGTTAGGAATTATTTTACAGGTAATTTTGTATTTATTTTAACTAGGTAGCTATTAAATAGTTATTAACTATTTAATAGCTATTGTACCTGGTTAAAATAAATACAAAGTTGCCTGTAAAATAAATATTAATCCTAAAATAGCTACAATATAATTATTATTTATATTGTATCTATATTAGGGTTTATTTTACAGGTAAGTATTTAGCTTTAAATAGGAATAATTTATTTAATAAGATTTAATTTATTTAGTTAGAATAAAATTATATTTAACTTAGGGGGGTGTTAGTGTAAGGGTTAGACTTAGCTTTAGGGGTTAATACATTTATTAGAGTAGCGGCGAGGTCCGGTCGGCAGATTAGGGGTTAATACTTGAAGTTAGGTGTCGGCGATGTTAGGGAGGGCGGATTAGGGGTTAATACATTTATTATAGTAGCGGTGAGGTCCAGTTGGCAGATTAGGGGTTAATAATTGTAGGTAGGTGGCGGCGACGTTGGGGTTAGGGGTGTTTAGACTCGGGGTACATGTTAGGGTGTTAGGTGCAGATTTAGGAAGTGTTTCCCCATAGGAAACAATGGGGCTGCGTTAGGAGCTGAACACTGCTCTTTTGCAGGTGTTTTTGATGCTGGCCGCGTCTGTAAGCACCGCTGGTATTTAGAGTTGCAGTGGCGGTAAATATGCTCTACGCTCCCTTTTTGGAGCCTAACGCAGCCCTCTGTGAACTCTAAATACCAGCGGTATTTAAAAGGTGCGGTGGGAAAAATACACGCGTAGCTAACGCACCCCTTTGGCCGCAGAACTCTAAATCTAGCCGACTATGTTTCGCCACATTTCCAACACTATTTCTACTTCTGCCCTCCAGTTAGACAGTTCTGGGGACAGCTTCAATATTGGATTAAAACCACATTTGAACTAGACATTATTTTAGACCTAGAAAAAATTATACTCTTCATGGGAGGGTTCATACAAAAAATTATACAAATTACTTACACTATGCATATTGTTAGCAATACACTGCATTCTTTGCAAATGGATTAACAAAAAAGCGCGGACCATGGCGCAATTTCGTTGCCTCCTTCTAAGACACATGTTTATTGAACAGTATGACACGAAATTAAATACTGAACACTGACTCAACCCCTTTCTTAAAAAGTGGCAACCTTTATTGATAGCTTTGGCTCCCCCAATACAGAGACAGGTTCTGCGACCATTTCTTAACCGTGAAATAATTCTGTCAGCAGCAATGAGAGGTGAATTGCCTGCGATTACAGAAACTGTAGCTAACCCGCCTATCGAGATTGACATGGAGGAACTCATATCTTTTTTTTTTTTTTAAATCGTATTAAAGGGGGAATGGGGGTACCTGTTCTGCCTTCTATAACTCGCATGCCTAGCCCCTTCCCCCTTCTTGCCTCACCCACATGAGACCAAACTTAAGCGGAATTTGTTTCCTCTTTTCTTCCCCTCTAAGCACAAGAATGATCAGTGTTATTAAATTGTGTTTGTTATTGTTGTTTATTGTTTTAATGTGTTATAAATATTTGTTGAAAATAAAGGCACGACCTTCATCAACTTGTTAAAATTACTTCCTTTTGGAATAGAAAAAGAGAGAGCACTGAAAAACTCACCTCAAAGTACACAGGTTGATATCAAAGATCCCCAGATTAGATTGATAGGTGAAAATCTATGTGTGTGATCTTCCTGCGCTAAAGACCAGATGCACTGGTTCTAAAGCTAAAACTTTCGAGGTGGGTAGAAATATAAAAATACACTATAGAGGATGATCTTTATATAAAAAAAAATTCTTTAATTTATTTCACTTAATATAATAGTTAAAAAATACTTTTTGGCTCTTAAAATCGGTTGCTTAAAAAATTCTCAGCGAAAATGGCAAAGGCAAAAAATCAAGCAGTAGGAAAAGTTAGTATACACAGTGAATTAGGTAGCATGAGAGGTTAGTATACACAATGAAATGGGGTTAGAAAGATGGAGATATGTTTGACAAATTTTAAGACAAATTTTAGGATATTAAAACATTAAAACATTGGCAGGGTACTAAATTAGCAGGTTAACAACTTATTGCACACAAAGACAGCTTACTGCATACATTAAAACTAGTAACTAAGACGCTAACTAGTTTTAATGTATGCAGTAAGCTGTCTTTGTGTGCAATAAGTTGTTAACCTGCTAATTTAACCTCTCATGCTACCTAATTCCCTGTGTATACTAACTTTTCCTACTGCTTGATTTTTATTTTTTTTTGCCTTTGCCATTTTCGCTGAGAATTTTTTAAGCAACCGATTTTAAGAGCCAAAAAGTATTTTTTAACTATTATATTAAGTGAAATAAATTAAATAAAAGAATTTTTTTTTATATAAAGATCATCCTCTATAGTGTATTTTTATATTTCTACCCACCTCGAAAGTTTTAGCTTTAGAACCAGTGCATCTGGTCTTTAGCGCAGGAAGATCACACACATAAAATTACTTCCTTCCAAACTATTGCTGAGAGGCTCCAGGGATGGAACTCTTTAGCTAAGGCCATTTCATGGGTCTTTATATGGACTTACTAAATTACAAATGGCACAGGTATCCGTATGTAATGCACTCTAATAACATTCCTCAGTATGTGAACCGCTTTGAATGCTTTAATATGTATCCACGTAATGATGTTTCTGAATGTTTATAGCTTTTTTTTCTCTATTATGGTAGTGTGTCTATATAAATAAAAAAAAAGATATGGCGTAAATATCTTTATTGGTGTGAATCCAAGGGTTACTCTTGGAGTAGGGTCAGGATTCCTAGGATTTTGTCTTTTCTCCAGGAAGGTCTGGAGAAGGGTTTGTCAGACAGTACCCTGAAGGGTGAAATTTCTGCATTATCTGTTTTGCTAAAAAAGTGTCTGGAGGACGTGCCAGATGTACAATCTTTTTGTCAGGCCTTGGTCAGAATCAGGCCTGTGTTTAAGTCTGTTGCTCCTCCTTGGAGCCTTAACCTTGTTCTTAAAGTTTTTTTCAGCAGGCATTCCATAGATATTAAGTTGTTATCTTGGAAGGTTTTGTTTCTTATTGCTGTCTCTTTTGCTCGGTGAGTTTCAGAACTCTCAGCTTTGCAGTGTGATTCGCCTTACCTTATCTTTCATGCCGATAAGGCGGTTGTTCGTACTAAGTTCAGAAATTCTATCTACAGGCGACTAAGGATTTTCGCCTGTCTTCTGCCCTGTTTGTTTGTTTCTCTGGGAAACATATAGGTCAGAAAGCTACTGCTACTTCTCTTTCTCTCTGGTTGAGAAGTATAATTAGTTTGGCTTTTGAGACTGCTGGACAGCAACCTCCTGAGAGAATTACGGTTCATTCCACAAGAGCTGTTTCCTCTTCTTGGGCTTTTAAAAATGAAGCTTCTGGGGAACAAATTTGCAAGGCTGCAACTTGGTCTTCTCTACATACTTTTTCTAAATTTTACAGATTTGATACTTTTGCCTTGGCTGAGGCTTCTTTTGGGAGAAAGGTTCTTCAAGCGCTGGTGCCTTCTGTTTAGGTCTACCTGTATTGTCCCTCCCTAATCATATGTGTCCTCTAGCTTGGGTATTTATTCCCAACAGTAATTGATGATGCCGTGGACTCATCATATCTTAGGAAAGAAAACAGAATTTATGCTTACCTGATAAATTTCTTTATTTCTGGATATGGTGAGTCCACAGCCCCGCCCTTTATTTTTTAACTAAACCTCAGGCACCTCTACACCTTGTGTTACTCCTTTTTTCTCCATTTGCCTTCGGCCGAATGACTGGGGTTTGTGGGAAGAGTAGTGATACTTAACAGCTTGGCTGTGGTGCTCTTTGCTGCCTCCTGTTGGCCAGGAGTGATGTTCTTAACAGTAATTGATAATCCCGTGGACTCACCATATCCGGAAAGAAAGAAATTTATCAGGTAAGCATAAATTCAGTTTTTTATTTATTTTGTTCCGTTGTTACGGTTGGGATATTGGTTTTCTCATGATGGAGAAGGACAGTGTGAACAATTTGGAGGGTTCAACTCCTTCCTTATTTACTGCAAATAAATGCCTTTACAGTGAAGAGCAAACGGTTTGCACTCCAACGCAACTTTGTTCCTTATGTTTGTCTTCTTTCTTGCAAGCCAGACCCCAGGGCCATAAATCTGACAACCTTGTCAGGAATAGTTAACCCCTCAATGACTTCTACCTCTCAGGACGCTGTTGTCCTAGACATGCCATTACTTCCCCCTCAGTCCAAAAAAAATTAACAGGCAGTTCCCTGCAGCACAGCTCTGTCCCACTCTGGGGGGATATTTTTGCCAGGGGTCTTTGCAACCCAGTTACATTCTGCTGTTTCTGCAGCCCTGATTGCCTTACTAGTTTCAGGTAAAATAAAGAGGAAAGATAATCATGTTTCCTCTGACTCTGGTATATCTCCTCATATTCAAACTGCTTTGGACAGTATCTCCAACCTCTTACGAGGAGCATGCCTCTACAATTTCGGAGGACGACATTTCTTATTCTGGCTCTTCTGTGGAAGAGACTATAGAGTCGGAGGAGATTAACTTTAGATTTAAGCTCTAAAACCTTTGTTTTTTTACTGAAGAAGATATTATCGACTTTATAATTTCCTGAACCGAAACCTTTGGAGGAAAGCAAGATACCAACACTGGATAGGGTGTATGATGTTAGACCCAGAACTTCTGAGCTTTTTCCTGTTCCAGCCCACATGACGGACATAATTACTAAGGAGTGGGAGAAGCCTGGGATTCCGTTCTCCCCGTCCTCTAATTTCCAGCCTGGATTTATGGAGTTCAATTCCCAAGGTGGAGAACTTCTATCCCTCTTGAGGGACCCCATGAACAGAAAACTGGAGAGTTACTTAAGGAGAACCATTTAACCATCTTGGACTCCAATGGCAGTAGGCATTGCGGCGGTTGCCAGAGCCTCCACTTATTGGTGTGACTTTTTATCAGAGATGATTTTAGAGAAGTCTCCATTCGAGGAGATTCAAGATAGGATTAAGGCTTTGAAAATAGCTAATTCCTTTATTTGTGATGCTAACATGCAAGTCATTTGCCTGAGTGCCAAGTCTTCTGGTTTTGCTGTCCTGTCCTGAAGGGCCTTGTGGCTAAAGGCCTGGTATACTGACATGGTATCTAAGTCCATACTTCTTTCTTTACCTTTTAAAGGGAAGTCTTTATTTGGCCCAGACCTGGATTCCATCATCTCCATAGTGACTGGTGGGAAGGGTGCCTTCCTTCCCTAGGATCAGAAGGCTAGATCTAGTGGTAGTCAGTCTGGCAATTTTGGTTCCTTTTGTAGTTCAAAATAACAGATATTGGTGACCTCCACCAAGACTTATCATCCCAAGAGTTCCTGGAAGCCTAATCAAATTTGGAACAAGAACAAGCAATCCAAGAAGCCCTACTCCGACAATAAGTTGGCATGAAGTGACCGGATCTAGAAGGAGGAAATAATAATCATAAATATATATATGTTATCTCTAGGGAATATGGATAAAATCTATATATTACCTGATTATCAATGCGGAGAGTATATTTATGGAGAGTATATTTTTACCCAGATGAAATAGAAGAAAAAAAACCTACATATAGAATGCCTCTACTGTTATTAAGAAATGTATACTATAAGGGATATGTTATAAGAGGTGTGCCACTTTAAAGTCTGCATTTAGACATTTAGGGTACAAACAATCTAATTCAAAGATCCACTTATTCATTCAGCAAAAGGGTTTTTTCAAAATCCCCTCCTCTCCAGTTTTTATGTACTTTTTGTAAGCCTATATATTTGAGGGCATTGGTGTTGCAATTATGTTTTTCCCAAAAAATGTTATATAGGGGTAGTATATAAACATAGTATATTAGGCTGGATGGTTTTCATTTTATAACTGAGGAGGTAATTTCGGTCAATTTTGTCCACTTTATCGACTGTCTTTGATTTCTGCCATATTATACCCTCTTTCTTCAAATCTTTTTAAGAAGAAAGAGGGTATAATATGGCAGAAATCAAAAAGACAGTCAATGAAGTGGACAAAATTGATCGAAATGACCTCCTCAGTTATAAAATGAAAACAATCCAGCCTAATAAAGGGACCATAGATGTTCAATTTATCACTGAATTCAGTCAGAATAAATATAGAATAGAAAGGATAATTAGAAGACATTGGGATGTATTGAAAGAAGACAATGTCATTGGAGAGACACTAAGTGAAAGACAACACTTCATATACAAAAAAAACATTCTGGCTCCCAGTGTTAATGGCAGAAAGCCCAATCTAATGAGAGGTGTACAAGGAGACACTCTTAAGGGTTTCTTCCCCTGCCATACATGCAAAGCATGTAATCAGGGCATTAAGACCCAAACTGTCCAGTCATTTGTAACAAAAGAAAAATTCAAAGTACATCAGATGATCCGCTACAAAGGCATTATTTATCTACTAAAATGTTCCTGTAGCCTACAGTATGTAGGACAGACCTGTAGGCCTCTAAAAGATCAGATCAGGGAACACCTCTTGAAAATAGAAGGTAATAAAGATGAAGTACCCCTATATAAACATTTTCGGGAAAAACATAATGGCGACACCAATGCCCTCAAATATATAGGCTTACAAAAAGTACATAAAAACTGGAGAGGAGGGGATTTTGAAAAAACCCTTTTGCTGAATGAATAAGTGGATCTTTGAATTAGATTGTTTGTACCCCAAAGGTCTAAATGCAGACTTTGAAGTTGCACACCTTATAACATATCTCTTATAGTATATATTTCTTAATAACAGTAGAGACATTCTGTATGTAGGTATTCCCCCCCCATTTCATCTGGGTATAAAAAGGTAATATATCGATTTTATCCGTATGCCCTAGAGATAAAATATATATATATATATATATATATATATATATATATATATATATATATATATATATTCATTCCTCCCTGGTTTATTATACCCTTCTTTTGGATACATTACACTTGGGAGATATTTATATCTGTAGCCATAGACTTAGGAAATAGTTTCCATGGTAAGATGTCTCAGAGTGGCCTTTACACTTTTGCCCAAGTGCTCTTAGTCTTAGACTGTTCCTCCCTTTAGTGTAGGTTGTTTCTGTAGATGATATTATCCACAATAGTATTTACTATATTCGACTTTATTTCCAGTCCATATGTGTATTTTTTATGTATAGCCTTGGCCACATTATAACCATTGGCCATATCCAATATGTAAAAGTGTGCTTCATCTCTCAGGCTGGTTTTAACATGTGACCGTAACATATGGACCATATCTAGTCCACTTATCACTCTATGATACAGCCCATGCACAATGGCACTACTCTGACTTTTTCTCTATAAGTAAAATCATCAATAAGGCAGTGTTTAGTATTAGGTCCCCCGAGAATAAAAGAGAAAATGGTGCTGGTGCATAAATGAATAATATAAACACAAAAGAGAAGTGACAAGAAAATGTCAGTTCTCAGAAAGAATGCACATGTAGCACTAAGGGCCAGTGGGATTCCTAACAGGATTTGTAAAACTTGACTTTTATTAATGTTCAAAAATAAAAAACCAAAAACATTTGGTTACATAACATACATAATAAAACCGTCACAGATACTGGTTAAAGTTAAGATGTATATAGGTCTAAACAAGGATCACAATATAAACTAATTAATTGTGTATTAATGTGATCCCTAATATGAGTAATATCGTCGCTCTTTATAAGGTAACAACAGGTATACCTGGTGGTGGGAACCAGATTTAAAAGGCTCCTAAAACCACTATCGACTTATAATGATGATATCTGGTTTAATCAGTTTAATCAAGGTAAACCCCCTGGCAGTAACACACTTGATTTCAAATGTTATTTTAATGAGTCAGTGATATGGTACGTCACTTTATTAATACTAATAGTCACAGGGTCTCCTGGTAAATAGTCACCGTTGTGATGTGATGTCCATATACCTAAATCTATGTGGTCAATAATTGAACAAGTAACAATCTTAAAAATATATTTCCTAGTTATATGGTATTGTGATTTCCTGAAATCACTTAGGAGTTATAAAGCAAACTTGCTATTTCAAAAAATATGATATTATGTTGGGATATGTATGATAAAGGTAAGTCCCCTAAAACAACACACTAGGTTTCATAATATTGTTTTTATTAAATCAGTAATGTGGTGCATCACTGTAATAGTAATAGTAACCAGTGTCTGGCATTTAAAAAATAATAAACAAGGGGGGCGGAGCTTGGCCACTTAGAGTGATGGCCGCATATTCAAACAGCTCCTAGGCCCATACCACTTGCCCAGATCATTACGGCCACTACAGACAACCAGGGACCCACCGCAGAGATAGACAATACATCTTGTTATACTGAGCCACCTCCAGGGAGCAAAAAGACTGCTTACGCTGCTGACAGGGAACGTGCAGAGGGCCAGAGCGATCCTTGTGTCACATTTGAGGCCTACGGAGCGCTGATTGAAGCGCCACGAAACACACGGCACTGACCCAGGCATGAGCACAGCACCTGATAGACAGCGCGAAAGAGCACATGCGGACCGGCAGCACGGACCCTCTTGCAGGTATAGGACACACGGAGGTGACAAAAGCAGGCCCCACAGAAACGCACCATTAACAGACCACACCTGCAGCCTCCTCTGCTGATGGCCAACATGGAGAAAGCTGTGGAACGAAGTCTCGCTACACCGGATAGCCATAAGTAAAGCACATTGATAGCACAACAGCTCAGACACTCAAAAACAAGACGGACACACAGGTACTGTCGCAGCACGCCATAATTCAGGTGCAAATACAGCAACCCACAATAAATAACTTTCCCGGTGAGACAAGGGCAATGACCCCTTCACAGCATAACCAATTGGGCAGCATTAGCAGGCAGGTAGAAGCAGGCAATAAAGGCAGAATCTGGGTTACCACCATGAATAGGCCATCACGCATTATATAACCACTAACCAGCTGGCCTGTAAACCACCCGCTGCGGCCCTAGTGGGTAATACACATAGAAGCAGGAACATGAGTACATAAGGCCTGCCGGCAGAGCCGTGGACTGTTACTAAACTACCTACCACAAAACACAACATAAAAACAATGCAGCAATACCTAAAGCAGGTAGAGGCCCCTTCAACCTCTCCCAATAATGAAAATGCAGATTGCATACAACCAGAAACCCCGTCACTAACTCAGATCAGTAATACATCAGACTCCACAAATCTTACTAAAGGGGACCTTAAACTACTCTGCATGGAAGAAGATATAAAGGAGATGATGACGGAGGTAAAAGGGTGGTATGGCGAAATTATTAAAGTGAGGAAGAGAGTATCAACCCTGGAAGAGAGCCACAATACTACATACAATGATGTCCAACACCTTTCACGGCTGGTTTATGATCAGAATGAAACAATACACCATCTACTAGAAAGAGTGGAAGATTTGGACAATAGAGGGAGAAGGAATAACCTCCCCATTCCGGGTGTCTCTGAGACTGTACTCCCTGTAGCATTGGAGGGTTATCTACAGGCCCTCTTCAGAACAGTAAATGGAGATAACAACGCACCGGAGATAGCAATTGAAAGAGCACACAGGGCCCTACAAGAGATGTGGTTTTCAAACTACAAAATTTTAAAGACAGGGAGGAGATCCTAAAGTGCTCCAGACAAAAACCAAATTGTCAGGGTTTTTTCCTGCCTTGTTTGCCATGTGCTGCTGGCAGCCATTTTACTCACCACTCTTGCTGACTTTGGTGCATTATAGGAGATGCTGCTCACTTCCTGCACTTCCTTTTATGGCCAGACTGGTTTACATCATCCATGTGAGACAGGATGCAGTCTCAGAATTGTGATGTCATCACTTATTATTTAAAGGGCCTTTGTTCAGTATGCTTTGCCCTTGCGTTGTCTCAGACCTGTTTGTGAGAGCTCCTGTGCATTACCTGGATGTTTGACGTCCCTCCTGGTTCCTGATCCCTGGCTTGTTCCTGACTCTGCTGTTCTCCTAGTTCCTGATTCCGGCTCGTCTGACTACTCGCTTTGGCTCCTGACTCGGCTTGTCTGACTACCAGTTCTGGTTTTGATTCCTGGCTTGTTTTTTGACTTGTGGACTTTGTATTATTTTTTGCTATTAATAAAGGTGTGATTATTTTTGCACTTCTCGTCTCAGTCTGATTCCTGGCACCCTGACATTGTGCAAGGGCCATGAATCCTGATGGTGCTAATAATCCACCTTTTCCTGCCATAATTTCAAGGATGGAAGAACAGGATCACCGCTTGGATCAATTTGCACTAGCTCTGCAAACCCTGCTGACTCGCACTGCACATTTGGACCAAAGTGTCCCGCAAGTTGTGGCTGCTCCTGTTTCCACTGATGCACCTAGTCCTACCAGGAGCTTGTCCGGTTCTGCACCTCTACCTCAGCGATATGGAGGCGATCCTAATCAGTACAGAGGGTTTTTGAACCAGGTGGGCATTTACTTTGAGATGTTACCTCAGGCATTTCTCTCTGACAGAGCTAAGGTGGGATTTCTCATCTCGTTACTCTCTGACACAGCTCTTGCCTGGGCTAATCCCTTGTGGAAGACTAATAAACCTGTGATTTCAAATTACCCTGAATTTGTGGCCTCCTTTCGAAGGGTATTTGATGTTCCGGCTTGCTCCTGGCTCTGCTGCTAAACGACTCATGTCCATTCAGCAAGGTACAAGATCTGTTGCTCAGTATGCCATTGAGTTCTGTATGCTTGCAGCAGAGGTAGGCTGGAACAATGAAGCCCTTGTTGCCGCCTTCTTTCATGGGCTCTCTGATGCGATTAAAGACAAAGTTGCTGCCAGAGATTTACCAGAAGATCTCGAGGCATTGGTGTCTTTTTTTATCCTAATTGACATCAGACTAAGTGAGAGGCCTTCTTTCAAGGAACGCTTGCGGAAGCCTCCTGTACCGTTGTCTCCTACGTGTTCGCACGGCCGGGAAAAGCTCACACCTAAGGTCCTGTCGGGGGCAGACCTTAGGTGGTTTATCCTTGTCCCCGGAACCGCTAAAGGAGAAACCTTTGGTCACGGTTGTCCTTTCCTGGGTGGACTCCTCCATAGTCACTCAGGCTCTTGTTGACTCTGGTGCTACGGGCTATTTCATTGACAGTGCTTTTGTATCAAAGCACTCCATTCCTGTTTTGCCTCGGTCCATTCCACTTGCTATTGAGGCCATTGATGGCAGGCCCCTTCAGCCCACACTCGTTACTCACGAAACTGCTCAGTTATCCATGGCTGTTGGGGTTCTCCATTTTGAAACCCTCCAGTTCCAAGTGATAAACTCTCCGCATTTTCCTTTTGTTCTGGGTTATCCCTGGCTCCAAAAGCACAATCCCAGTCTCGACTGGCGCAGGTCCGGAATTTTGTCGTGGTCTCCGCAATGTATTTCCACTTGTGCTATGGAGGAGTATGTTTCCAATTCTCTGTCACGGGGGATCATCCGCAAATCCTGCTTTCCTGCAGGGGCTGGCTTCTTCTTTGTGAAGAAAATGGGTGGCGAGTTAAGACCATGCATCGATTATAGGGGTCTTAATCGTCTTACCATTAAGAATGCTTACCCTATTCCGCTCATTATGGAACTCTTTGACCACCTCAAGGGAGCTACGGTCTTTTCTAAACTTGATTTGAGAGGAGCGTACAATCTCGTTAGGATCAAGGAGGGCCATGAATGGAAAACAGCATTTAACACCAGGAGCGGGCATTATGAGTATCTTGTAATGCCCTTTGGCCTATGTAATGCTCCTGCTGTTTTCCAGGAATTTATTAATGATGTCCTACGAGATATGTTGCAACAGTGTGTTGTGGTGTACTTAGACGACATCCTCATACACTCACCCACAATTGAGGCTCATCGTTCTGATGTTACACGGGTTCTTCAGAGACTACGTGAGAACGGCCTGTTTTGTAAACTTGAGAAATGTGAGTTCCATCAGACTCAAGTAACCTTCCTAGGTTATGTTATCTCCGTTGCAGGGTTCTCCATGGATCCTGACAAGTTTTCTGCAGTTCTGCAGTGGCCTCGCCCAGTTGGTCTTCGTCTATTCAACATTTTTTGGGGTTCGCCAATTACTATAGAAAGTTTATTAAAAACTTTTCTTCCTTAGTCAAACCTATCACAGACATGACCTGTAAAGAGAATGATCCACTCCATTGGTCACCTACTGCCATTAAGGCCTTTGATAGTCTTAAGACTGCCTTTGCTGCCACTCCAGTTCTGGCTCATCCTAACCCTGTCCTGCCTTTTGTTCTTGAGGTCGATGCGTCTGAGACTGGAGTAGGTGCCCTCTTGTCTCAACGTCCTACATCTGATGGTTCCTTGCATCCGTGTGG
This sequence comes from Bombina bombina, assembly GCF_027579735.1. NCBI lineage: Eukaryota > Metazoa > Chordata > Amphibia > Anura > Bombinatoridae > Bombina > Bombina bombina. The sequence goes on along the minus strand of NC_069505.1, from coordinate 446,151,418 downwards.
TTTCTTCTCTAAGAAATTATCTCCAGCGGAGTGCAATTATAAAATTGGCGACAGGGAATTACTGGCCATAATTTTGGCACTCAAGGAATGGAGGCATCTTCTCTAGGGTACTAGCATGCCAGTGCTCATTCTTACTGACCACAAGAATTTAACTTATCTATCTGAAGCAAAACGTTTGTCGCCCCGACAGGCCAGATGGGCGCTATTTTTGTCTCTGTTTAATTATGTGGTCTCCTACCTGCCTGGTAGTAAGAATGTTAGGGCTGATGCCCTCTCTCGACAATTTTCACCTCTGTCCAAGGAGGAGTCTGTACCTACTCCAGTTAAACTGCCTGACCATATTTTGGCTACCATACGTACTAATTTGACTTCTCCCTTGGGAGAGGAGATCCTGGCTGCACAAACCAATGCACCTCCTGAGAAACCTAGTGGTAAATGTTTTGTTCCTGAGAATCTTCTAACTAAACTTTTGCACACTTACCACTATCCTAAAGCCGCAGGTCACCCAGGCAAGAACCAAATGATTTGGTCTGTCACTCGACAATTCTGGTGGCCAGGTCTTTGTTCTGATGTAACTGCGTATGTTGCCTCCTGCTCAGTTTGTGCACAGAATACGACTCCTCGACGTCTTCCTGTGGGTCTTCTTCAACCTTTTGCTAATGGTGAGCGTCCTTGGACACATCTTTCCATGGACTTCATTGTCGAGCTCCCTGTTTCCAATGGCAATACTGTTATCCTTATGGTGGTTGACCGTTTTTCTAAAATGTCACATTGCATTCCCTTGAAGAAGTTGCCTACCGCTCAGGAGCTTGCTTCAATTTTTGCCCGGGAGGTCTTCCGTTTACATGGGTTACCCAAGGAGATAGTGTCGGACCGGGGTAGCCAGTTTGTCTCCAGATTTTGGTGTTCCTTTTGTTCTCAAATGGGGATCCAGCTCTCCTTCTCTTCGGCATATCACCCTCAATCCAATGGGGCTGCGGAACGTTCTAATCAAGCTCTGGAACAGTTCTTCCGTTGCTATGTCTCAGATCACCACAATAATTGGTCTGAACTGTTACCTTGGGCAGAGTTTGCTCGTAATAGTGCTATTAATGCTTCCTCCAAGTTATCCCCATTCATGGCGAATTATGGGTTTCAACCATCCTTGTTGCCCGATTCATTCATGTCTTAGGGTATTCCGGCTTTCGAGGAGCATATCCGGCAACTCCGTTCCACGTGGGTGCAGATTCAGGATTGCCTTCACCGTTCTATGCAGCACCAAAAGTTCCAAGCTGATCGTAGGCGTCTGCCTGCACCTTCCTACCAGGTTGGTGAGAGAGTTTGGCTGTCCTCCCGCAACTTGAACCTTCGTGTGCCTTCCAATAAACTGGCTCCCCGTTATGTTGGTCCTTTTCGAATACTCTGACGTGTCAATCCTGTGGCCTACTCTCTTGACCTTCCTCCTGCAATGCGCATCTCCAATGTTTATAGTGGAGTACACCTAGCGCCTACTAAATAAGACCTCTGGCTTTGATAATTTGACACCTAGTTGTCAAAATGGAAAGATTAAACGAATAAGGTATACCAAAGCGCCAACTATACGAAGGCTGGGTCTGGACCTAATGCAATATTATCAAACGATTATAATAAACAATTTATTGAGTACACAAATAAGTTAAAAACATGGATCCATGTATAAACAATCAAATTTATACAACAATAATAGCTAAATGAATAGTTAAAACAAATAGTTATGTAATAGATATAGCATTTAAAATTGTGCAAACATTGCTCTTAAAAATATTCCTAAAAAATTCCAAATTTAGTATAAGGCTCAAAACAGAAATTCAACTTTGTGTTTACCACATACACAAATTTATACAGCAATAATAGCTAAATGAATAGTTAAAACCAATAGTTATATAGCAGATACGGCATTTAAAATTGTGCAAACATTGCTCTTAAAAAATATTCCTAAAAAATTCCAAATTAAGTATAAGGCTCACAACATAAATTCAACTTTGTGTTTACCACATACACATAATAGGTGAAATATATTAGTCTTGATAAAGGTCTCTTTGTGACCGAAACGCGTCGACTGGTAAGCACAATTTCATTTTCTATTGATCTAAAAACAATCTACACCATCATATCTTTCTTTTACGGAAAGATCATCCAGGGATTATAACAAAATATTTGCCAAAAAGATAGAATTTTTGGGTTGGAAAACGGCTATTCAGTATAAAACACTTGGAAAATCACCATAACTTTTGCTGTTAGGATTCACAACACTTTAAGGATCATTGTTTTTTCTTAAAGAGACACACTACTTATTATACTACTTATTATAATTTATTGTTGGATTATTTTTTCTATTAAGTTTTCACTGTTGGACTATTTTTTGGACTATTATTTACATTTATATAAGTTACTATTTGAACACACCACAATGTTTTTGTAAATTTTTGGTTTTTCATTTTTCACAATCTTTGTTCTTAAGTTTTTTTGAAGATCGACCTATTTTTTGACCATTAATCATTTTTGTACACTAATTTTTGCACACAACTTTTTTGATACACATTTTTTACATTGGCATATTGCTGTCACAATATTTTTTACTTGACAATGTGTATGTGTTAAACACACAGTTAAAGGTCTTACTCAGAGCCTTACACATTAGTCACTACTGGCAATATTTAGAAGCATTGCATAGAATCGAGAACATTATTGGTTAGATAATATTATATAACTGACTAATATATGCCCTAAACTGGACACATATTGGGTGGAAGTCTTGATGCATACCACTAGATTAGTAGGAAAGACAATCCTTAATGACCCTAAAACACTTCTTTACTTAAATCTCCCCAAAATTGAAAACAGGGCTCTTGGAGCATTGATGCTTATCTTGCTAAACAGCGTAAAACTTCTGATTCCTCGGAAATGGAAGATTAGAGATGTTGCTGGGGTGGGGGAGTGGGTGAACCAGGTAGACACTCTGATACAACTGGAAAGGTACCATCATATACAGATAGGGACATTGGAACTTCATGAACACATGCTAAATGGATTGACACAATACAAGAAAAAAATGGTATAATCCAGACACTAGCTCGGGGCTGGTAGGATACCAGTCAGAATCCTTCACTGACCATGACCCCGTTATTCCTCTCATTCATAGCACTCACTAAAGAGGGGGGATAAAATTGTTAAAAAACAACTCACAACTCATTTATTATTCACCACACTCAGGACATAGCACAGGCTAAGAACGATTAAAAGCACGCTTTGTGTGTTTGCCTTTATTGGGCTAACTGTTATTCATGTATCTGGATATCTATTGTTCCGTAACATTATCAATCAGTTAGAATTAGCTGCGGCTGTCAAGCCTAACACTGTGATATAGGTTTACTCATGTATATGGTCCACAACAATCCATGTACCCACTGTATTCTCACTTTTCTCACGCTTTTGGATGTATAAGTGACTTCCATAAGAAAATTATGTTAATTAGAAGACTCTTAAACTTGTTCTCACAAAACAATCTCTCAGTTGGGATATCAACTTTTGTTGCCATGCCTTTATTTTTTGTATCCCCTGAGATGTGTTTGTCTTATTGTATGTCTTCAATAAAAATATATTAAAAAAAATAATAATAATAAACAAGAGCGTGTATGTGCTCACAGCTCTCCCCTGACGTGTTTCGCCCTGTTGGGCTTTATCAAAGGCAGCAAGCCGCCGGATCTGTGGGGATTTTAGCCTCTAAGCCCGGAGTGTATCGAAATAAGTGTTATTGTGACCCTTAATAAATCACCATAATAAAGAAAAAAGTGTATTCTGTCTCCAAGGATATTCTATTTCCTTAGGAGTCAGATAGTTGAACTGTGACAATGATCCGTCTAAATACTCATAATAATCTGCACAGAGAAAAAAGGTGAGTGCAGGAATGGAACCAAACAGTGTAATACCCATACATTTATAGGGTTAGTCTAGATCTTAACTGATAATTCATTGTGTCAGTAATCATTAATAAATACAATTTATCTCCCCAGGTTTCTAGATTTCATATAGTATATACCCACAGGTTCAACTTCTTTCCATGAGTCGTTAAAGATTATTTATATTTTATCAATTCTATATGTTCCTTATTCAGTAGAATTTTATAGTAATCATAACACTCCATTAGTGAGTACTTTATTTTCCCTAGGTGTTTAGGATTAATCTGATATGGGCCCACCTGGGTCAATATCATTCCATTTATACTCTATATAACTATTATGTGTATATCTCTTTCTTAATGAGATTTTGTAATGTCCAAATACCTGGGGTAAGATTGGATTATCAATTTAGCACATGAGATCATCACTTTGGGTATACCTGTTGTTACCTTATAGAAAGCGACGCTATTACTCACATTAGGGATCACATTTATACACAATTAATTAGTTTATATTGTGATCCTCGTTTTGTCCGATATACATCTTAACTTTAAACAGTATCTGTGACAGTTTTATTATGTATGTTATGTAACCAAATGTTTTTGTTTTTTTATTTTTGAACTTTAATAAAAGCCAAGTTTTACAAATCCTGTTAGGAATTCCACTGCCCCTTAGTTAGGGCCCAGAGTGCTGCATGGTCATACTTTCTGAGAACTAACATTATCTCTTTTGTGTTTATACAGACTTAACACTCATTTTTGCTTATATGTAAGCAGTTTCAATTTAGAATGATCCATAATGTGCAGACATATGTTGCTATACATATTTCGTAACCCTAGTAAGTATTTTTTGTGTTCTTCCTGATTCACATAAATATACAACACACAGTTATTCTAAAATGCCTATGTCTATGAATAAGCGCCACTAGGGGGCGTGAAATGCGTCAGCCTGACCTTGTCTCTGTGTCTGCCCTTTGTCTGGGAACCCTGTATATTTTAATCTGTCCCAATAAAGGTATGTTTTACTATTTTTTCTAACCTGCAGTGCCTGCTTTCATTTTTTCATTTTTTCCTTCCCATTATTCTAAAATGCTACTGCCCATAATAACATCCATTTCCCACTTTATAGATGGTTGCCAAATATTCAGAACATTGATCTTAAATTGCCCACATTTTACCTGTTTGCCCATTTTAAAGATGGCCGCCACTAACTTGGATGTCATAAATGTTCCTAAATGGGGCCAACATTTGTCACCCCCCTCTTCCCTGATAGGCTGAACTAGCCTTTAAATATCTTAGTCATTCTGAGTGCTGGTATAGTCTTGATAAAGCCCCCCCCAGGCCGAAACGCGAGATACACAGTGAGCACACTTCCTATATGAGCCCTGTTTTAGCAGCAGTTTTGTGGTGCACCTGTATTTTTTTCTTTTTCCTTTAGGCATCCGGACTCTGCAGCTTCTGACCTCACATTACGGATTAAACCTTGCTCCCGTATAACCTGCAACCACTTTAGCCGGATTCATATATCTTGGACTTTGTTTTTTTCCTTTTTTTTTTCTCTTTTCCCTTTTTTTCATTTTTTCGCATTTGGACTATTTTTAATTTATCATTATTTGTATTTTATTTTTTAGCTGTTAATACGGTCCTATTGCTGCAGCAATTACCAGTTCTTATTTTTGAAAACTTAACACAGTGTTTCAATATGTTTTAATATGGATTTATGAGATACATTATACTCATTTTTAGATTTGTAATGCTTTGTTACCAGGTAATACTTAACAGTAAGCCTTGCTACCTGAACTTATTGTATATCACTTGTGACACATAAACCATGTGTATCCGGTACTACATATGATTTAAAGTTACACTCCCACACCTTGTGAAACAAGTACTTTATACAATTTAGTTATTATTCCTATCCCCTAAGTTAATGTTCTCATTCACTTGTACTGATTTGTAATAGTATCCTTGACTGCAACTTTTTAACCCCTTTTTTATGTAACTATGTGATTTTTTTCACACAGAGAGATTTGTTACTTAAACTGTAACTCAAAATGTTAGTTTTTTTATCACACTTCTGATCCACTGTATCTCTTTTTTATGATACAGCTTACGTTGATATACACAACTAGCACACTATATGCTTTTTTACATTGCACACCTTTAAAACATTGCAGCACACTTCCTGCACTTTAAAACATTTTAGCACACTTCCTGCACTTTAAAACATTGCAGCACACCTCCTGCACTTTAAAACATTGCAGCACACATTCTGCACTTTCATATAGGGTTTACGAATCTACGCCGCACTCAAGCCACCCTCTTTTGAAGGAGGTGCTCCTTTCCAAATACTTGCGTATCCTTTATTAAGAACGATTGTGTTAGGCTGTCGTTTAAATTTAAGTGAGCCTGTTCGGTTTTATCACATGGTGCAGAACACTATACTTTTTTTCTTATAAAAGAGGTTTCTGACAAGGTCATAGATACTGTGATCCAGGCACGTAAGTCGGTGATTTGTCGAATGTATAACAGGGTCAGGGTGTGTCACACCTACCTAACCTGGTGCAAAACTTGAGGTTTCCCTTTGAATAAGGTGAGAATTCCTCATTCTGTTGTTTCTCCAAGAGGGTTTTGAGAAGGGTTTGTCAGCTATCGCAAGGGACAGATTTCTGCTCTCTGTGCTGTTACACAAGAAGTTAGCTAATCTTCCAGACGTTCAGTATTTTGTTCAGGCCCTAGTTAGAATCAGGCCTGTGTTTAAACCTGTTGCTCCTCCTTGGAGGCTTAACCTTGTTCTTTGTGTTCTTCAGTAGGCTACGTTTGAGCCTAAGCATTCCGTTAATATTTAACTTCTGTCTTGGAAGCTTTTGTTTTTATTGGCTATTTCTTCTGCTTATAGAATTTTAGAATTATCTGCCCTACAGCGTGATCCTCCTTCTCTAGTTTTCCATGCAGATAAGGCTGTACTGCGTATCAAATTAGGTTTTCTTTCTAAGGTGGTTTCAGACTGCAATATTAATCAGGAGATTGTGGTTCCTTCTTTTTGCCCTAATCTTTCTTCGCAGAAGGAACGTTTTGTTACACAACCTGGATGCGGTGCATGCTTTGAACACTGCTCTTAGACAATCCTCTTCCTTGTTTGTCGTTTACACTGGTAGAAGGCCACTGCGACTACTCTTTGTTTCTGGCTGAGTGTCATACGTTTGGCTTATGAGGAAGCTGGTCAACAGCCTCCTGAGAAGATTACGACTCATTCTACCCATGCTGTGTCCTCTTCCTGGGATTTCAAGAATGAGGCCTCTGGAACAAATATGCAAGGCGGCTACCTGGTCTTCTTTGCATACCTTTTCAAAATTCTTCAAATTTGATGTTTTTGTCTCAGCTGAGGCTTCCTTTGGGAGAAAAGTGCTTCAAGCGGTGGTGCCTTCAGATTACGTTTGCCTGCCTTATTTCCCTCCCTGTTCATTCTGTGTCATTTCTAGCTTGGGTATTGAGTTCCCAACAGTAATGAATGATTTGTGGACTCTCCCTACCATTGTAAAGAAATTAAAATTTATGTTTACCTGATAAATTATTTTCTTTCCTGGCATGGAGAGTCCACAAACCTGCCCTTTCCTTTATTTCGGCAGGGTTTTTCCTTATCTTCTGGCACCTCTACACCCCTAGTGTTTCTCCTACCTTTCCTTATTTCCTTGGCTGAATGACTGGGGAAGTGGGAGGGATACTTGTAAGCTTTGTCTGGGGTGTCTTTGCCTCCTCCTGGTGGCCAGGCATTGAAATTCCCAACAGTAATGAATGATTTGTGGAATTTATCAGGTAAGCAAAAATTTTAGTTTTTTCAAAAGTTAGTGGCAAGTTCTTTTTAAGGAACAGAAGCATCACTTAATGTTCAGCTATAAGTCTGTTTCTGCTATCAGTAAGGATGTTTGATGCTAAGTTGAACAGTCTTTCACTTTCCACACTACTGCATGGGGCAATAAGATATTTGTGCTGGAAATCTCAGTTTATTAACTGCCCAGTACTTCAGAGTTTCGTCTGAACAAGGTACAGAGATCTCTTCCAGGTAGGCTTCCAGCTGTATAGTAGCAGCTTTTGGAGCACTGCTCTCAGACGTACAATAATACAAATAACAGCAATTTGTATTGGCTGAACAGAAGTTAACAATTTTTAGTTGTTTCATTTAAAATTAAATGGGAAAATGCAGTTTGAAAAAATGCCACAAGATGGCGTATGGGTAAGATCTAAGATCTGGAGGTATCAGTTTAAGTATCGGAGCTTTTACAAGTACTCGTGCAAATACTCGGTATCAGTACCGATACTAGTATAGGTATTGGTGCAACCCTACTTATTATAAAACAACTGAAGTACTTTCTTTAGCTCATTTAATTGACTCATGTTTAGATTTGTTAAATGCATATGACTAAATTAATGTTTCTTTGGGTAATAATACACCTATTCTCTATAACGGGTTGATGCTAAACAAGCGTAAAAGGTCAGTTCAGATTGTTTCCTTCTAAGTGATATTTACCCTGATCCAATGGATACTGTGGTATCTCCAGATAATGAGATTTCCTCTAAAGAATGAGGATCCCTCATCTGCTGTAGAAACTTGATAAATTACTTTTTTCTTTTAAGTGGAACACATTGTTCTCTTTTTAAAGAGTTCCCTGTACCTAAATGCTGTCTCTGACTTGATTGCTAAGGAATTATTTAAACTGAGTGTGTCTGTTTCACCTTTTAATCCTTGCACAAAGGATTATCCTTTTTTCTACATACTAGTTAAATTCTCAGACAAACTATTTATATTATTGATGTAGCTACTGCTTCTTATTTCCGGTTGTCCAGTCAATCAGAACAGTTTTTTTTCTGATAACACAGTTATAACTATTAAGTTCTTTCATTTGTGATGCTGTATTCTAAAAATCAATATCAAAAGCATGTCTGTAGCTATTCTTACCAGGAGGGACCTGTGGCTTACATCCTGGAATGTCTAAAGCCTACATTGTTGTCTCTTTCCTTACAAAAGAAGATCTCTACTAGTACTAGAGATAAAGGAGCTTTTTTCCCTCAAAACAGGAAGTCTACGGAAAAATATGAAAACTCATAATTATTATCTTTTTTTCTTTTATCAGATATAAAGAACAGACAACTGACTCCTCTGTTCACAGCAAGGTCCCTATGTTTTACTCTAGGGACCTAATGCTCATTAGAACAAGTCCAAACTACTATTTCAGTAGCATACACATATATGCTCCTATACCTCGTGTTGCAGCATTTAAATACCCCTCCTACTCAGAGTAAATAGTGAAATGTATAAGAGCAGCCACAGATCCAGTAATGCTGCTAGGGGCTAGGCTGTTTTTAATCAGGAGGCTTGGGTTCAGTCTGTCCCAGACCTCTGGGTTTAGAACATTATTCTGAAGAATAGTGCATTGGTTAAAGAACAAGGCATCCAAAATAGGGGTTTTTCTATCCATAAAAAAGCCTCTTTTTTTCTTCAAACTGCCTCACATTTCAGGGCCCTTCAATCTTTGCCTCTGTATAGATATGGTTATTCCAGTTTAATGCAAGAACAGGGAATAGGATTTTAATTAAATCTCTTCATTGTTCCAAAGAAGGAAGACGCCTTCAGACCAATTTTGCATCTTGAACTCTAAACAGTTTGTAAGAATTCCATTTTTCAGAATGGAACATACAGAACTATTTTACCTTAAAGTGCCATAAAACATTTTGAGTTGTGTATTATAAAAGGGTTAATAAGCTTATAAGTAGTCTAATAAAATTTCCAAAAATCTGCAAAATGTACACTTTAGTGTTGCCAAGTATAGCCTGCTCCACCCCCCTTATCAGTGTCCTACTCCAAACCTTGTGGTATCATGTAACAAAGTGTGCATGTGAGGATAATTACTTATGCAAGTAAGGGTGGGTTGAGGAGGGACATCAGGTACTGCTATTGTTTTTTGCAAAGAGGCTTGCTTGTTTCCATGAGGGATAATGTCACATGCTTTGTGAAAGCTTCAGAATTTTACTGTGCACTGTTTTAGTCAGGGCTAATGTGACTCTGCCCCCTACCTTGCACGTGCACAGGTGCATTCTGCTGAAGCTATGGCCTGGAAAGCAAATTCCATATATGGAAATGCCTAGGAGAAGCTTGCTGCAAACAAAACTATGCATGAATTAAAGGGGTTAATGGGGGTTAAAACAGAAATCGTTTTGCAGGTAAGCTTTAGCTGCATTATATATTTAGAAATGTTTTTATGTTCATACTGTTTTATGTCCCTTCAAGCAAGGTTAGTTTATGTTCATATTAGCTTAAAGGATGCTTACCTTCCTAATCCAATTTACTCTAAACATTTGTTTCTGAGGTTTACTTTTCTGGAAAAACTTTATCAGTTGGTCTAGCTACAGCTCTAGCCCCCACTGCCCTGAATGCACCCGATCCCATCTGATCTTGGAAGTTAAGCAGGGCGAAGCCTAGTCAGTACCTGAAAAAGAATATCAAGGTTCAGCGTAACCTTTTGTCTATAACAGAGCTCAGGGTATTGAAGTGCTTTCGCCACACGATTCATTCATATCTTGGTACTAGCCCAGTCCTTTCCTTTAACAGAGTGTCACACAAAACAACTAATTGTTTCTTCAAACAAATTCAGTGTCCACGATTTTTTTCTCTGAGTATAGATGGATAAAACTGGTATTAACCTTTCTGAACCTTCAGTCTCTTTTACTCCCTTCAGTGGTTCTGTGAATAGAAGTACTAGGTCTCATAATTACATTTTCAGATACAATTTAATTGGCTTAATTTCACATGAGACCTCTTCAGCTTTATATGCTGTTTAAATGACACAAGTATACTCTGCTATCTCAAAATATATTTTAGATTCCAATACAAACCAGTCTCTGACTTGGTGGCCGAATCATCAATTTATTATTCAAGAGGCTTCTAACTAGTCCTACCTGATCTGTTATTACCACAGAAACAACTTGACAGGTTGGAGAGCTGTTTGGGGGTCTCTGACAGCACAGGGTTTGGGATCCTCAAAGGCGAGGTTGCCAATCAATATTATAGAACACCATTTCCAGACAGACAATGTCACAATAGTAACTTCTAGCAAAATGAGGATTAAATAAACTAGCGCTTAAGAGTTAATATCCCTTGCCTTATTCTCCTACTATCTACTTCCCAGATAGAAAGGTGTGTAAAGTGAAAAAGTTATGGAGATTAGGCGCTTAATCTGCAAAAGGGATAAAGGTGTGTATGGAAGTCAACTAAATATGTGGAAAAAACTAGACCTTTGACAGGATAAGTGAAAAATTCTTCTACAATTTATTTTCAAAATAAAAACATGATAATACCAAAATAAAATAAATCACAATCCCTAAGTGTTGCAACACTATATCAATCAATTCATAACATTTCTAAAATTCAGATATACATTTGTTTCATACACCAATAAAAAGGTTTATCTGCTCTTTAGTTTTCTATACTTGTTCAAAGATATTAGATAGACTGTATTCTTTTACTTCAACACAATTAATAATATTTGTCTCTATTCGATATTTTATATCTATATTTCATCAACTTCAAAATTACAAATATGTAGCAAAAACTAACAAGTAGTTAAAACATTTTAAAACAATTTAAATGCAAGACTGATTATAAATGGTGTCCCCGGTTGTAATTTTGCGTATCTAAAAAGTTCATCAATGCACTTGTAAGTGTAATTGAAGGTAAATCACTGAGGGCTGTGTTCTTTATCCTTATATTTATGTTGTGATAAATTACGGTTTCACAGTTACCCCTTCATATCCTCAGTGGATATGAAGGGGTAACTGTGATTGATATAGTGTTGCAACACTTAGGGATTGTGATTTATTTTATTTTGGTATTATCATGTTTTTATTTTGAAAATAAATTGTAGAATAATTTTTCACTTATCCTGTCAAAGGTCTAGTTTTTTCCACATATTTAGTTAACGACTTCCATACACACCTTTATCCCTTTTGCAGATTAAGCGCCTAATCTCCATAACTTTTTCACAATAGTAACTTCTGTCAACCATCAGGGGGAACTAACAGTCCATATCCTTGATGGAGGTGTCTCAGATTCTCTCTTGGGCATAAGTCAATTCTTGCCTAAATCTTATGATTCACATCTCAAGAGTGAACAATGGGAGGCAGACTTTCTCAGTCATTAGTCTCTACATCCGGGGGAGTGGTCTCTTCATTAGGAGGTCTTCTATCTGATTGTGGATCTTTGGGGCCTACCAGAAATAGATCTGAGGGCCTCTTGTTTGATCATCAAACGTCCCAGGTACTTTGCAAAGTCCAGGGATCCTCAAGCAGAGGTAGTGGATGCTTTAGTAGTTCCTTAATTATTTAAATCGGCTTATCCGTTTTCTCCTCTGGTTCCTTTTTTCAGAGTAATTTTAAAGATGAGTAGAAAAGTAATTTGTAATCCTGATTGCCCCAGCGTGGCATCACAGGATTTGGCATGTGGATCTGGTTCAAATATCATTATCTGCTTTGCCCTCTTCCTCTGTGGTCAGACCTTTTGTCTCAAGGTCCTTTTTTTCCATCCTGATCTTTAGTCTCTAAAACTTCATGATATGGAAATTGAATGCTGAGTTCTGAGACATAGAGGTTTCTCAGAAAACTTGTGTCTAGGAAAATTTATCACTAAGTTTGGAAAACTTACAATGATCATAATTTTCCTGACATTCTTTTAGAATCCCCCAGATTCTTCAGTTTTTACAGGATGGTTTAGATAACCATTTATCTGCCAATGACCTGACAGAGCAAAAATCGGCTCTTTTTATTTCTCAGAAGATTGCTAGTCTTCCTGATATTATTTATTTTGTCCTGGTCCGAATTAAACCTGTTATCAAGCCTATTTCTCCTCCTAGGAGTCTTAACCTAGTATTAAAGGGTTTTTCTGGCTCCTCCTTTTGAGCTTATACATGTATTAGAAATTAGACTACTTTGTGTTCTCTCTTAACCTTCTCTTCTACTAGAAGAAGTTTTGTATTGTCTGCTCTCTCTTGTGTCTCCTTATCTGATAGTTCATCAGGATAAGGCTGTTTTAGGGACATTTAATTTTTTGGCTAAAGTAGAGAGATTGTTAGTCCCTCTTTGTGTCCTGATCCTAAGAATGCTTCTGAAATATCTTTGCATCTTTTTTTTTTTTTTTAAAGAGCTTTATTTAGAATATACAAATTACATAGCACTCAGAAAAAGAGTCGTATAACATATGACTTGGTTACAACCAAACATGTATGTCCATTTCTATGCAAGGTAGAAGATAATAGCAGCGTCCATGTGTCTTCATCACATTGAGTAAATAAGTCCAGGGACATATAACAGCTTGTGGACCCTAGGCACTATGTTCTTCTAAATTAGTTTTTTTTATGTTATGTTTAAACATTTTGCAAATTAAACAAAGTGAAAACATAATAACATTGTCTCGTATATTCATTTACAACTATATTGTAACAGATAGATATAGTATCATATACAATATCATAATCAATAGCAGCATAGATACCCTCATAAGAAAAGTGTATTTTGATTTAGTTTAGTCATAGGAGGATTAGTGTGCTCTCTCTTCTCAGGGGGACAGAAAAAAAAGACGAGGAGGGGAATGGGGATTATTCATAATTTATTTGTACACTCTATCTTGAAGCTAGTGTTTGGGGGGTGAGCTTACTTCTATGCTGTTGTGTATTAGTTCACTCTATGAAGCTATGTATCCCAAATTTGCCAGTATGATTCCAGATTATTTATCTGCTGGTAGAAACTATTTCCATTTTAGCAAACATGTAAATGGTCTTAGTCACACCCTGTAGTGAGGGGGGGCTCCGTCTGAGTCCACGCTCTTGCAATATTTATTTTCACCGCCCCAAATATAAAGAGAGCTATTTGTTTATGGTGTCTGGGTAGCAAAAGGTAAAATATGTTACATAGTGCAGTTTTGGGTTCTGGTCTATGGTCAATGTCCAAGAGATATTTGAAATACGTCTTCCCATAGTTTAGTTATTTTAGGGCAGCTCCACCAGATATGTATGTATGATCCAGTGTCTCTGCATCCTCTTCAACATCTAGATGAGTGTGTTGGGACTATTTGTGAGAGACGTAAAGGTGTGTAGTGCCATCTTAATAATATTTTCACATATAGTTCAAGAGAGTTAGCACAGTGTAATGTGGTTTTCGTGAGTAGGATGGCTTTAGACCAAAATTTGTCTGGAACTATATAGTCTAGATCTTTCTCACAGGCTCTCTCCTCAGTTGTATCTTTCATAATTAATTTGTAGTGTAAGGATAGCTGTTTAATTGGTTTAGGTCAATTCCATAAGTCTTTTTTTTGGAAATCCCCAGGCCCACCAACTTGGTGGGGACGAGGTCTGGAAAGGGAGGGTGTTTAGGGTTAACATGGAATCTTGGGAGTATAATTGTGATACCACAGTAAATTTCTGGGATCTCCAGAAGGAGACATGGGATTCCGGGAGGCCTCTTAGTAGCACCGGAATGGAGTGGACTGGCGAGGGGTGGGGGGCCACTTCAGAGTAGTGTCAAAGTGACTTCCAGATTTCTAGCTCTTGTAGAATAATGGTATTATGAATATTAAGATTTTTTTATTTGGTAGTCTGGCATCCATGGAAGGTCTTCCAAGGAGAATCCCGATGGCAAGGATGATTGCTCCACCATTTTCCATACAACCTCTCCTCCAGCTAAGCTCCAGTCAGATATATGAGTATGTGATGCTGCAAGATAATAATGTATATATTTTTTGTGTATGGATCACAATTGCAGTAGCTAACTGGTTCCAAGTAGTAGGAAGTATTTGTTTCACCTTAGTAGACACTTTCTATGTGGCAGATAGTGTACAAAACGGGAGGTGATTAGGTTGTTATATATATTCGACTTGGGCTCACAGAGTTATGATACAGGAGCCGATTGTGACTAGGAGTTTGCCTGTGTTGTAGGGAAGCAGGACAAGCTGACAGGGGATCAAGCAGAGGAGCCGCTGCAACCGCCGCGTAATGAGAGCAGGAGTAGTAGAACTGAGTGACGTTTCAGTATGTCGTCATTCCGGGCGGAGCCAAGTTCCAATACAGCGCTCCTGAATAATTGTTACAGTGCCAAGTCCTCGGTTTATATTAAACCGTCCGAAGGGGAGTGTTAGAATTCAGAGCTGTAAGTGTCAGCGATCTTGGGCATCTGTCCGCTTACCCTTAGCGATGTTCGTCAGGGGGTTGAATGCGGGTGCGGTTGTAATCCGTAGCAAATACAATTCGTAGTGAAAGTGATATTCGATATTGCATACAGACTGAAACTGTTAGGAAATAATGCAGTGAGAAACCCTTCCACAGAGCTCAGTGCTTCAGCATGCATAGGGCAACAATTAGAATACTAAGCAACTGTGTCAGCAGGCAGAAAGAATTTAAAGATACAGTGGGATGGACTAAAAATGCAGAGAGAGAGACATGAATCCTGACAGAGTAAGACACGCCGCTTCAAAATATGCAAATATGTCCGGTAATAGGACTCCCCCCGAGCCATGTGGTTTTTGAGGTATTTTTTATGCAATTCTTAGCTTCTTATTTTGCCATATAAACTGCATGATCAGGGCATTGTACCTATCAGGGAGTTCCTTAGGGAGATTTATGGGCAGGCACCGAAATATATAGAGAATCTAAGGTAGTATTGTCATTTTAATGGAAGCTAATCGGCCTAGCCAGGAGACCTAAATGAAATTCCTTGAATTTAATAGGTAACGTATGTCTTGTAATAGGAGCTCATAGTTTTGATTTCTCACAATGTGGACGTCTGGACCTATATATGTTCCCAGATGTTTAAGAGTATCTTTAGACCATTTAAATTGGAATGTAGACTGCAATATTTCAAGTTTGAATTTGGGAATGTGAATTGGGAGGGCCTCTGTTTTTAAGAAGTTAATTTTAATAGCTGAGTTCACTGAATAAGGTTATAAGGTCGATTAAGGCCGGAAGGGATCCTATCGGGTTGGAAAGAAATAAAGTGATATCGCCAGTAAATAGAGCTTTCTTTCATGTAATTGGCAAGAGTCCATGAGCTAGTGACGTATGGGATATACAATCCTGCCAGGAGGGGCAAAGTTTCCCAACCTCAAAATGCCTATAAATACACCCCTCACCACACCCACAATTCCGTTTTACAAACTTTGCCTCCTATGGAGGTGGTGAAGTAAGTTTATGCTAAGATTTCTACGTTGATATGCGCTTCTCAGCATGTTGAAGCCCGGTTCCTCTCAGAGTACAGTGAATGTCAGAGGGATTTGAAGGGAGTATCACCTATTGAATACAATGGTCTTCCTAACAGGGATCTATTTCATGGGTTCTCTGTTATCGGTCGTAGAGATTAATCTCTTACCTCCCTTTTCAGATCGACAATATACTCTTATATACCTTTACCTCTACTGATTTTTGTTTCAGTACTGGTTTGGCTATCTGCTATATGTGGATGGGTGTCTTTTGGTAAGTATGTCTCATTTACTTAAGACACTCTCAGCTATGGTTTGGCACTTTATATATAACGTTCTAAATATATGTTTGTACGTATATTTGCCATGATTTAGGTTCATCAGTATATTTCCTTTTTGCAGACGGTCAGTTTCATATCTGGGAAATGCATTAAAAAAAAATTCTTACCTGAGGTTTTCAAATTGACTCTTCTAAATTGCGGGCTGTATTAGGCTCGCACGAGCGCAAAATGCTATAATTTATTGTGTCATTCTTGGCGCAAGACTTTTTGGCGTGAAAATTACGTTTGTTGATGCAAATTTGTCATTTCCGGCATCTTAGTTGGCGCCGAGTCTTTCACGAGGTTGCGTCATCGATGATGCTCTAGTTTTGTTCCAGACGTTTTTGGCGCCAAAAAATGTTTTTCCATTTGTGGTGCGTCATACTTGGCGCCAAACATTTTTTTATTATTTAAGAACTAATTCCTTTTGCCTCTAGTCTTTTTTTTCTATGTCAGAGGCCTATTCTGTTTGCATTTTTTCCCATTCCTGAAACTGTCATATAAGGAAATTGATCATTTTGCTTTATATGTTATTTTTTCTTTTACATACTGCAAGATGTCTCAATCTGATCCTGTCTCAGAATCTACTACTGGAATCCTGCTGCCTGATATCGGCTCTACCAAAGCTAAGCGCATTTGTTGTAAACTTGTGGTAACTGTTCCTCCAGCTGTGGTTTGTAATAGTTGTCATGATAAACTTTTACATGTAGAGAATGTTTCCATCAGTAGTAGTTCATTACATGTTGCTGGTCCATCAACATCTAATGTTCAGGATATTCCTGTAAATTTAAGAGAATTTATTTCTGATTCCATTCAGAAGGCTTTGTCTGCCATTCCTCCTAATAAACGTAAAAGGTCTTTTAAAAACCTCTCATATAGTTGATCTGATTTATCTATCTCTGATGAGGATCTATCTGATTCAAAGGATCCTGCCTCAGATATTGACACTGACAAATCCTCTTATTTATTTAAAATGGAGTATATTCGTTCTTTATTAAAAGAAGTGTTGATTGCATTAGATATGGAGGATACTAGTCCTCTTGATATTAAAACTAGTAAACGTTTAAATTCGGTTTATAAACCTCATGTAGTTATTCCAGAGGTTTTTCCAGTTCCTGATGCTATTTCAGATATGATTTCTAAGGAATGGAATAGACTGGGTACTTCTTTTACTCCTTCTTCAAGGTTTAAAATATTGTATCCTTTGCCTACTGATAGATTGGAGTTTTGGGAAAAGATCCCCAAAGTTGATAGGAACATCTCTACTCTTGCTAAACGTACTACTATTCCTACGGAAGATAGTACTTCTTTTAAAGATTCTTTAGATAGGAAGCTTGAATCTTATCTAAGGAAAGCTTATTTATGTTCAGGTCATCTCCTTAGGCCTGCTATTTCTTTGGCTGATGTTGCAGCTGCTTCAACTTTTTGGTTGGAAACTTTAGCACAACAAGTATCAGATCATAATGTGTATAGCATTGTTAAATTAATTCAACATGCTAATAATTTCATTTGTGATGCCATTTTTTTTATATCATCAGAATTGATGTTAGATATATATCTTTAGCTATTTTAGCTAGAAGAGCTTTATGGCTTGAATCTTGGAATGCTGATATGACTTCTAAATCGACATTGCTATTTCTTTCTTTCCAAGATAATAAATTATTTGGTTCACAGTTGGATTCTATAATTTCAACTGTCACTGGGGGGAAGGGAGCTTTTATGCCTCAGGATAAGAAATCTAACGGTAAATTTAAAGCTTCTAACCGTTTTTGTTTCTTTCGACAAAATAAGGAACAGAAACCTAATCCTTCCCCTAAGGAATCTGTCTCCAATTGGAAGCCTTCCTCAATCTGGAATAAATCCAAGCCATTTAAGAGATCTAAACCAGCTCCCAAGTCTGCATGAAGGTGCAGCCCTCATTCCAGCTCAGCTGGTAGGGGGCAGATTAAAATTTTTCAAGGATGTTTGGATAAATTCAGTCCAAAATTATTGGATTCAGAACATTGTCTCTCAGGGGTACAGAATAGGTTTCAGAGTAAGACCGCCTGTGAGAAGTTTCTTTCTCTCATGTATTCCAGGGAACCCAGAGAAAGCACCGGATTTCCTGAAGTGTGTTTCAGACCTGGAGTTATCTGGGGTAATCGTGCCGGTTCCTTTCCAGGAACAGGGTCTGGGGTTTCATTCTAATCTGTTCATTGTCCCAAAGAAAGTAAATTCATTCAGACCAGTTCTGGATCTAAAAGTCTGGAATCATTAAGTAAGAGTACCAACATTCAAAATGGTGACTATAAGGACTATTTTGCCTTGTGTTCAGCAAGGGCATTATATGTCCACAATAGACTTGCAGGATGCATATCTTCATATTCCGATTCATCCAGATCACTATTAGTTCCTGAGATTCTCTTTTCTAGACCAGCATTACCAATTTGTTGCTTTTCCTTCTGGCCTAGCGACAGCTCCAAGGCTCTTTTCAAAGATTCTCGGTGCCCTACTCTCTGTAATCAGAGAGCGGGGTATTGCGGTGTTTCCTTATTTGGACGATATCTTGGAACTTGCTCAGTCTTTACGTTCTGCAGAATCTCACACAAATCAACTAGTGTTGTTTCTTCAAAAACATGGTTGGAGGATCAATTTACCAAAAAGTTTTTTTATTCCTCAGACAAGGGTAACCTTTTAAGGTTTCCAGATAGATTCAGTATCCATGACTTTGTCTCTAACAGACTGGAGACGTCTGAAATTGGTTGCAGCCTGTCAGAACCTTCAGTCTCAGTCATTCCCTTCAGTAGCTATGTGCATGGAGGTTATAGGTCTCATGACTACAGCATCGGACGTGATCCCCTTTGCTTGTTTTCACATGAGACCTCTTCAGCTTTGTATGCTGAACCAATGGTGCAGGGATTATACAAGGATATAACAATTAATATCCTTAAATCCCAATGTTCGACTATCTCTGACTTGGTGGTTAGATCACCATCGTATAGTTCAAGGGGCCTCTTTTGTTCGTCCAACCTGGACTGTGATCACAACAGATGCGAGTCTTTCAGGTTGGGGAGCTGTCTGGGGATCTCTGACATCACAAGGGGTTTGGAAATCTCAAGAGGCGAGATTACCAATCAATATTTCTTTCATGTAATTAGCAAGAGTCCGTGAGCTAGTGACGTATGGGATATACATTCCTACCAGGAGGGGCAAAGTTTCCCAAACCTCAAAATGCCTATAAATACACCCCTCACCACACCCACAATTCAGTTTTACAAACTTTGCCTCCTATGGAGGTGGTGAAGTAAGTTTGTGCTAGATTCTACGTTGATATGCGCTCCGCAGCAAGTTAGAGCCCGGTTTTCCTCTCAGCGTGCAGTGAATGTCAGAGGGATGTGAGGAGAGTATTGCCTATTTGAATGCAGTGATCTCCTTCTACGGGGTCTATTTCATAGGTTCTCTGTTATCGGTCGTAGAGATTCATCTCTTACCTCCCTTTTCAAATCGACGATATACTTTTATTTATATACCATTACCTCTGCTGATTTTCGTTTCAGTACTGGTTTGGCTTTCTACAAACATGTAGATGAGTGTCCTGGGGTAAGTAAATCTTATTTTCTGTGACACTCTAAGCTATGGTTGGGCACTTTATTTATAAAGTTCTAAATATATGTATTCAAACATTTATTTGCCTTGACTCAGAATGTTCAACATTCCTTATTTTCAGACAGTCAGTTTCATATTTGGGATAATGCATTTGATTCAATCATTTTTTCTTACTTTAAAAATTTGACTTTTTTTCCCTGTGGGCTGTTAGGCTCGCGGGGGCTGAAAATGCTTCATTTTATTGCGTCATTCTTGGCGCTGACTTTTTTGGCGCAAAAAATCTTTTCTGTTTCCGGCGTCATACGTGTCGCCGGAAGTTGCGTCATTTTTTGATGTTCTTTTGCGCCAAAAATGTCGGCGTTCCGGATGTGGCGTCATTTTTGGCGCCAAAAAGCATTTAGGCGCCAAACAATGTGGGCGTCGCTTTTGTCTCCACATTATTTCAGTCTCATTTTTTCTTTGCTTCTGGTTACTAGAAGCTTGTTTATTGGCATTTTTTCCCATTCCTGAAACTGTCATTTAAGGAATTTGATCAATTTTGCTTTATATGTTGTTTTTTCTCTTACATATTGCAAGATGTCTCACGTTGCATCTGAGTCAGAAGATACTTCAGGAAAATCGCTGTCTAGTGCTGGAACTACCAAAGCTAAGTGTATCTGCTGTAAACTTTTGGTAGCTATTCCTCCGGCTGTTGTTTGTATTAATTGTCATGACAAACTTGTTAAAGCAGATAATATTTCCTTTAGTAATGTACCATTGCCTGTTGCAGTTCCCTCAACATCTAAGGTGCAGAATGTTCCTGATAACATAAGAGATTTTGTTTCTGAATCCATCAAAAAGGCTATGTCTGTTATTTCTCCTTCTAGTAAACATAAAAAATCTTTTAAAACTTCTCTCTCTACAGATGAATTTTTAAATGAACATCATCATTCTGATTCTGATGACTCTTCTGGTTCAGAGGATTCTGTCTCAGAGATTGATGCTGATAAATCTTCATATTTATTTAAAATGGAATTTATTCGTTCTTTACTTAAAGAAGTACTAATTGCTTTAGAAATAGAGGATTCTGGTCCTCTTGATACTAATTCTAAACGTTTAGATAAGGTATTTAAATCTCCTGTGGTTATTCCAGAAGTTTTTCCTGTTCCTAATGCTATTTCTGAAGTAATTTCCAGAGAATGGGATAAATTGGGTAATTCATTTACTCCTTCTAAACGTTTTAAGCAATTATATCCTGTGCCGTCTGACAGATTAGAATTTTGGAACAAAATCCCTAAAGTCGATGGGGCTATTTCTACCCTTGCTAAACGTACTACTATTCCTACGTCAGATGGTACTTCGTTTAAAGATCCTTTAGATAGGAAAATTGAATCCTTTCTAAGAAAAGCTTATCTGTGTTCAGGTAATCTTCTTAGACCTGCTATATCTTTGGCTGATGTTGCTGCAGCTTCAACTTTTTGGTTGGAGACTTTAGCACAACAAGTAACAGATCATGATTCTCATAATATTATTATTCTTCTTCAGCATGCTAATAATTTTATCTGTGATGCCATTTTTGATATTATCAGAGTTGATGTCAGGTTTATGTCTCTAGCTATTTTAGCTAGAAGAGCTTTATGGCTTAAAACTTGGAATGCTGATATGGCTTCTAAATCAACTCTACTTTCCATTTATTTCCAGGGTAACAAATTATTTGGTTCTCAGTTGGATTCCATTATCTCAACTGTTACTGGTGGGAAAGGAACTTTTTTACCACAGGATAAAAAATCTAAGGGTAAAAACAGGGCTAATAATCGTTTTCGTTCCTTTCGTTTCAACAAAGAACAAAAGCCTGATCCTTCATCCTCAGGAGCAGTTTCAGTTTGGAAACCATCTCCAGTCTGGAATAAATCCAAGCCTTCTAGAAAGGCAAAGCCTGCTTCTAAGTCCACATGAAGGTGCGGCCCTCATTCCAGCTCAGCTGGTAGGGGGCAGGTTACGTTTTTTCAAAGAAATTTGGATCAATTCTGTTCACAATCTTTGGATTCAGAACATTGTTTCAGAAGGGTACAGAATTGGTTTCAAGATGAGACCTCCTGCAAAGAGATTTTTTCTTTCCCGTGTCCCAGTAAATCCAGTGAAAGCTCAAGCATTTCTGAATTGCGTTTCAGATCTAGAGTTGGCTGGAGTAATTATGCCAGTTCCAGTTCTGGAACAGGGGATGGGGTTTTATTCAAATCTCTTCATTGTACCAAAGAAGGAGAATTCCTTCAGACCAGTTCTGGATCTAAAAATATTGAATCGTTATGTAAGGATACCAACGTTCAAAATGGTAACTGTAAGGACTATCTTGCCTTTTGTTCAGCAAGGGCATTTTATGTCCACAATAGATTTACAGGATGCATATCTGCATATTCCGATTCATCCAGATCATTATCAGTTCCTGAGATTCTCTTTTCTGGACAAGCATTACCAGTTTGTGGCTCTGCCGTTTGGCCTAGCTACAGCTCCAAGAATTTTTACAAAGGTTCTCGGTGCCCTTCTGTCTGTAATCAGAAGAGTATTGTGGTATTTCCTTATTTGGACGATATCTTGGTACTTGCTCAGTCTTTACATTTAGCAGAATCTCATACGAATCGACTTGTGTTGTTTCTTCAAGATCATGGTTGGAGGATCAATTCACCAAAAAGTTCATTGATTCCTCAGACAAGGGTAACTTTTCTGGGTTTCCAGATAGATTCAGTGTCCATGACTCTGTCTTTAACAGACAAGAGACGTCTAAAATTGATTTCAGCTTGTCGAAACCTTCAGTCACAATCATTCCCTTCGGTAGCCTTATGCATGGAAATTCTAGGTCTTATGACTGCTGCATCGGACGCGATCCCCTTTGCTCGTTTTCACATGCGACCTCTTCAGCTCTGTATGCTGAATCAATGGTGCAAGGATTACACAAAGATATTTCAATTAATATCTTTAAAACCGATTGTACGACACTCTCTAACGTGGTGGACAGATCACCATTGTTTAATTCAGGGGGCTTCTTTTGTTCTTCCGACCTGGACTGTAATTTCAACAGATGCAAGTCTCACAGGTTGGGGAGCTGTGTGGGGATCTCTGACGGCACAAGGAGTTTGGGAATCTCAGGAGGTGAGATTACCGATCAATATTTTGGAACTCCGTGCAATTTTCAGAGCTCTTCAGTCTTGGCCTCTTCTGAAGAGAGAATCGTTCATTTTGTTTTCAGACAGACAATGTCACTACTGTGGCATACATCAATCATCAAGGAGGGACTCACAGTCCTCTGGCTATGAAAGAAGTATCTCGAATTCTGGTTTGGGCGGAATCCAGCTCCTGTCTAATCTCTGCGGTTCATATCCCAGGTATAGACAATTGGGAAGCGGATTATCTCAGTCGCCAAACGTTGCATCCGGGCGAATGGTCTCTTCACCCAGAGGTATTTCTTCAGATTGTTCAAATGTGGGAGCTTCCAGAAATAGATCTGATGGCGTCTCATCTAAACAAGAAACTTCCCAGGTATCTGGCCAGATCCCGGGATCCTCAGGCGGAAGCAGTGGATGCATTATCACTTCCTTGGAAGTATCATCCTGCTTATATCTTTCCGCCTCTAGTTCTTCTTCCAAGAGTAATCTCCAAGATTCTGAAGGAATGCTCGTTTGTTCTGCTGGTAGCTCCGGCATGGCCTCACAGGTTTTGGTATGCGGATCTTGTCCGGATGGCCTCTTGCCATCCGTGGACTCTTCCGCTACGACCAGACCTTCTGTCGCAAGGTCCTTTTTTCCATCAGGATCTCAAATCCTTAAATTTAAAGGTATGGAGATTGAACGCTTGATTCTTGGTCAAAGAGGTTTCTCTGACTCTGTGATTAATACTATGTTACAGGCTCATAAATCTGTATCCAGAGAGATATATTATAGAGTCTGGAAGACTTATATTTCTTGGTGTCTTTCTCATCATTTTTCTTGGCATTCTTTTAGAATTCCGAGAATTTTACAGTTTCTTCAGGATGGTTTAGATAAAGGTTTATCCGCAAGTTGTTTGAAAGGACAAATCTCTGCTCTTTCTGTTCTTTTTCACAGAAAGATTGCTAATCTTCCTGATATTCATTGTTTTGTACAAGCTTTGGTTCGTATAAAACCTGTCATTAAGTCAATTTCTCCTCCTTGGAGTTTGAATTTGGTTCTGGGGGCTCTTCAAGCTCCTTCGTTTGAACCTATGCATTCATTGGACATTAAATTACTTTCTTGGAAAGTTTTGTTCCTTTTGGCAATCTCTTCTGCCAGAAGAGTTTCTGAATTATCTGCTCTTTCTTGTGAGTCTCCTTTTCTGATTTTTCATCAGGATAAGGCAGTGTTGCGAACTTCTTTTGAATTTTTACCTAAAGTTGTGAATTCTAACAACATTAGTAGAGAAATTGTGGTTCCTTCATTATGTCCTAATCCAAAGAATTCTAAGGAGAAATCATTGCATTCTTTGGATGTTGTTAGAGCTTTGAAATATTATGTTGAAGCTACTAAGTCTTTCCGAAAGACTTCTAGTTTATTTGTTATCTTTTCTGGTTCTAGAAAAGGCCAGAAAGCTTCTGCCATTTCTTTGGCATCTTGGTTGAAATCTTTAATTCATCTTGCCTATGTTGAGTCGGGTAAAACTCCGCCTCAAAGGATTACAGCTCATTCTACTAGGTCAGTTTCTACTTCCTGGGCGTTTAGGAATGAAGCTTCGATTGATCAGATTTGCAAAGCAGCAACTTGGTCC
This sequence comes from Bombina bombina, assembly GCF_027579735.1. Lineage (NCBI taxonomy): Eukaryota > Metazoa > Chordata > Amphibia > Anura > Bombinatoridae > Bombina > Bombina bombina. The sequence goes on along the minus strand of NC_069505.1, from coordinate 446,126,610 downwards.
TCTTTGCATACTTTTACTAAATTCTACCATTTTGATGTATTTTCTTCTTCTGAAGCAGTTTTTGGTAGAAAAGTATTTCAGGCAGCGGTTTCAGTTTGAATCTTCTGCTTATGTTTTTCATTAAACTTTATTTTGGGTGTGGATTATTTTCAGCAGGAATTGGCTGTCTTTATTTTATCCCTCCCTTTCTAGTGACTCTTGCGTGGAAAGATCCACATCTTGGGTAATCATTATCCCATACGTCACTAGCTCATGGACTCTTGCTAATTACATGAAAGAAAACATAATTTATGTAAGAACTTACCTGATAAATTCATTTCTTTCATATTAGCAAGAGTCCATGAGGCCCGCCCTTTTTTTGGGGTGGTTATGATTTTTGTATAAAGCACAATTATTCCAATTCCTTATTTTATATGCTTTTGCACTTTTTTATCACCCCACTTCTTGGCTATTCGTTAAACTGAATTGTGGGTGTGGTGAGGGGTGTATTTATAGGCATTTTGAGGTTTGGGAAACTTTGCCCCTCCTGGTAGGAATGTATATCCCATACGTCACTAGCTCATGGACTCTTGCTAATATGAAAGAAATGAATTTATCAGGTAAGTTCTTACATAAATTATGTTTTTGCAACTCTGTGCGATTCTCAGAGCTCTTCAATTTTGGCCTCTATTGAAGAGAGAGCCATTTATTTGTTTTCAGACAGACAATGTCACAACTGTGGCGTATGTCAATCATCAGGGTGGGACTCACAGTCCTCAGGCTATGAAAGAAGTATCCCGTATACTTGTTTGGGCAGAATCCAGCTCCTGTGTAATTTCTGCGATCCATTTCCCAGGTATAGACAATTGGGAAGCGGATTATCTCATTTACATCCGGGAGAGTGGTCTCTTCACCCAGATGTGTTTTTTCAAATTGTTCAGATGTGGGGGCTTCCAGAAATAGATCTGATGGCATCTCATCTAAACAAGAAACTTCCCAGGTACCTGTCCAGGTCCAGGGATCCTCAGGCAGAAGCAGTGGACGCATTGACACTTCCCTGGAGTTATCAACCTGCCTATATTTTTCCGCCTCTAGTTCTTCTTCCAAGAGTGATTTCCAAGATCATCATGGAGCAATCGTTTGTGCTGCTGGTGGCTCCAGCATGTGCTCACAGGTTTTGGTATGCGGATCTTGTTCGGATGTCCAGTTGCCAACCTTGGCCACTTCCACTAAGACCAGACCTTCTATCTCAAGGTCCGTTTTTTTATCAGGATCTCAAATCATTAAATTTGAGGGTATGGAAATTGAACGCTTAGTGCTTAGTCATAGAAGTTTCTCTGACTCAGTGATTAATACTATGTTGCAGGCTTGTAAATCTGTTTCTAGAAAGATTTATTATCGTGTTTCGAAGACTTACATTTCATGGTGTTCTTCTCATAAATTCTCTTGGCATTCTTTTAGAATTCCTAGAATTTTACAGTTTCTTCAGGATGGTTTGGATAAGGGTTTGTCTGCAAGTCCCTTGAAAGGACAAATCTCTGCTCTTTCTGTTTTATTCCACAGAAAAATTGCTAATCTCCTTGATATTCATTGTTTTGTACAGGCCTTGGTTCATATCAAGCCTGTCATTAAATCAATCTCTCCTCATTGGAGTCTTAATTTTGTTTTGAAGGCTTTACAGGCTCCTCCGTTTGAGCCTATGCATTCTTTGGACGTTAAATTGCTTTCTTGGAAAGTATTGTTTCTTTTGGCCCTCTCTTCTGCTAGAAGAGTTTCTGAATTATCTGCTCTTTCTTGTGAGTCTCCTTTTCTGATTTTTCATCAGGATAAGGCAGTTTTGCGGACTTCATTTAAATTCTCACCTAAAGTTGTGAATTCCAACAACATTAGTAAGGAAATTGTTGTCCCTTCTTTGTGTCCTAATCCTAAGAATTCTTTGGAAAGATCTTTACATTCTTTGGATGTGGTGAGAGCTTTGAAATATTATGTTGAAGCTACTAAAGATTTCAGGAAGACTTCTAGTCTATTTGTTATCTTTTCTGGTTCTAGGAAAGGTCAGAAGACTTCTGCCATTTCTTTGGCATCTTGGTTAAAGCTTTTGATTCATCACGCTTATTTGGGGATTTGATAAATCCCCGCCTAAGAGGATTACAGCTCATTCTACTAGGTCAGTTTCCTGGACTTTTAAGAATGAAGCTTCAGTTGATCAGATATGCCAAGCAGCAACTTGGTCTTCTTTGTATACATTTACTAAATTCTACCATTTTGATGTTTTTTCTTCTTCAGAAGCGGTTTTTGGTAGAAAAGGTCTGCAGGCAGCTGTTTCAGTTTGATTCTTCTGCTTATAATTTCAATTTTTTTCTTTTTCTATTATAAGATTAAAACTTATGATTTGGGTTGTGGATTAATTTTTTCAGATGAATTGTCTGTCTTTATTTTTTTATCCCTCCCTCTCTAGTGACTCTTGCGTGGAGTTCCACATCTTGGGTATTGCTATCCCATACGTCACTAGCTCATGGACTCTTGCCAATTACATGAAAGAAAACATAATTTATGTAAGAATTTACGTGATAAATTCATTTCTTTCATATTGGCAAGAGTCCATGAGGCCCACCCTTTATATGGTGGTTATGATTTTTTGTATAAATTAAATTATATATATATGTATAATTAAAAATTATTCCAATTCCTTTGTTGATGCTTTTTAACTCCTTTCTTTATCACCCCACTTCTTGGCTATTCATTAAACTGAATTGTGGGTGTGGTGAGGGGTGTATTTATAGGCATTTTCAGGTTTGGGAAACTTTGCCCCTCCTGGTAGGATTGTATATCCCATAAGTCACTAGCTCATGGACTCTTGCCAATATGAAAGAAATTAATTTATCAGGTAAATTCTTACATATATTATGTTATTGTCAGGGTGCCAGGAATCAGACTGAGATGAGAAGTGAAAAAATAATCACACCTTTATTCATAGCAAAAAATAATAAAAAGTCCACAAGTCAAATAACAAGCCAGGAGTCAAAATCAGAGCTGGTAGTCAGACGAGCCGAGTCAGGCGCCAAAGCGAATAGTCAGATGAGCCGGAATCAGGAGCAAGGAAAACAGCAGAGTCAGGAACAAGCCAGGGATCAGGAACCAGGAAGGACGTCAGGCAGCCAGGTAATACACAGGAACTCTCACAAACAGGTCTGAGACAACGCAAAGGCAAAGCATACTGAACAGAGGCCCTTTAAATAATAAGTGATGACATCACAATTCTGAGACTGCATCCTGTCTCACATGGATGATGCACACCAGTCTGGCCATAAAAGGAAGTGTAGGAAATGAGCAGCATCCCCCACAATGCACCATAGTCAGGGAGAGAGGTGAGTAAAATGGCTGCCAGCAGCACATGGCAAACAGGGAAAAAACCCTGACAGTACCCTCCCCTCAACGACCCCTCCCCTGCGGGAGGACAAAAGGCTTATTGGGGAAACGGGCATGGAAGGCACGGAGGAGGGCGGGAGCATGAACATCAGAGGAGGGAACCCAAGAACGCTCCTCTGGACCATAGCCCCTCCAGTGAACCAAATACTGTACACGGCCCCTGGACATACGAGAGTCAATAATGCTGCTGACCTCATACTCCTCATGGTTGTCAACAAAGATAAGACGGGGGCGAGGCAACACAGTGGTAAACCGATTACAAACCAATGGTTTCAAGAAGGAGACATGAAAAACATTGGAGATGCGCATAGCAGGAGGAAGGTCAAGAGCGTAGGCCACAGGATTAACCCGTCAGAGTATTCGAAAAGGACCAACATAACGGGGAGCCAATTTATTGGAAGGTACACGAAGGTTCAAGTTGCGGGAGGACAGCCAAACTCTCTCACCAACCTGGTAGGAAGGTGCGGGCAGACGCCTACGATCAGCCTGGAACTTTTGGCGCTGCATAGAACGATGAAGGCAATCCTGAATCTGCACCCACGTGGAACGGAGTTGCCGGAGATGCTCCTCCAAAGCCGGAATACCCTGAGACATGAATGAATCTGGCAACAAGGATGGTTGAAACCCATAATTCTGGATTGGATGAGACTCTTAAGCGCTTGTGCTTAATTACCCAATAAGGAAAGATAGTCTTACTATGTAGTTGGATTCAATGAGATCTATTTATTTTTAGAATTATAAATACATACAATAAAATTTAAAACAATAGAAATTGATTCTTAAAACAAATCTAACTGGTTGGCCAACCATACAGTGTGAATAAAATGATATAATATGTTTTCCAATCCCTGTTACTTAGTGTGTTATACAAACATATCTGTATATTTGAATTTTTGAATTTTGGTTTAATTGCAGATATTTTTTATGGATTTGATATAGTGGACTTGTGAAGAAGTATGGTATCCACAAAGAATATTCGCAATATTAATTCTTAATTACCATATTTACCATATTCGTTTGTTTAAAGCTGAACATACATAATTAAAATAGCGTCAATGGTATCAACAATATAATTAAAATAGCGTCAATGGTATCAACAATAGTAACAAATAATAAAAGTGAAACAAAAATAAAGTGATACAGTAAAAATCGTATAAGTTATGAAAGATAAAGTCTTTCTGCCGTGATCGTTAGAGTAATTGTTAATTGCTTTTTGTTAAAAGCGCTGTTGTTAAGTCCTCCGTGGGGATAGTATGTGCGGGCGTGCTGCAACACGTTTTTATCTAATTGCTATATATATTGCGATTATAAGTCACTGTTAAGTAGTTTTGGTTATCTGTCCTTCACATTAACTTCCTTAGTTGGTGTAGGTATAATAAATCTTACCCGTTGTTTCTTTTGGGATACTTTGTTTCTGGTCTAGTTTCTTTTTGTACCCAATTCAATCTTTACTGTGATGAATGTGGATCGGAAGCCGGGATAGCCGCTGCCGGTGTTGTAGTGGTTTCAGTATGTCGAGTTGGTTTGTCTCTGCGATTACACACACTTGAAGAAGTAGATGCTGGGGTATTGTGGTAGTGTGCTTTAACCGTTAATCCTTTTGTCAGATGGCTGGGCTTTTTGCCTGGTTCAGGTTTTCAAAACCTCTTGAATTGTTGCGAATGTGTTCTGTTTAGATCCGTACTCTATTTGTTTCAGAGTATCCGATCTGCAGGTGTCCACAGGTTTCTTTAGGCCCAATTATTAGGTAAGGTATTTCAGTTGTTCTTGGCGGTCCTTTGAAAGGAGGACTAGGTGCTTTGAAGGTTGTTCTTGAACGCTTCAGAATATCTTTCAAGCGTATTTGTTGGTCCGTGGTTTGATGTAGTCTTGGCGGTCCACTTCGAAAGTGGACTATGAAAATGTTCAGTGTAGCAAGGAGTAGGCAACGCGTTTCAGCTGATTAATACAGCCTTTATCAAGCATATCCTTGCAGTTGTAAACAGTGGGTTTTTGTATTCTGTGATTTGATTCTATTGGATCCCCTAGGTAGTTGTATCTTTACAATCTGGTGATCCTATTGGTTGTTGTGTCGGTGCTTTTGATTGGTCATTCCTTAGCATGTGACCTATTAATGGTTCAGTTTATCACGGTGATGGGGGAATTTTCACTTATTTGTATCAGATGACCAAGTAAATGCATAAAACGTTATGAAAACTTGTTCCAGTAGTAAACACAAATACGAATGTATTGTTATAATAAAAACATAAATAACTTTTTGTACATCAGAGAATCTGTCCTTACAGGGTTTGTGAGTCAGTATAAGGTTTTTGGTATATGCCAATTTGAATATTTATTATGTTCTATTTAGTCCTTTAGTGCAAGAATTCATATTTTATTGTTGGTTCAATTCTAGGGTTGGTAAATTAGGACCACACCCAAATACCAGAAGAAAAAGAAACCATTCAGAAGAAGAGGTAACAGAGGGAGGGGAACAGAGAGGAGAAAGAGGAGAGCCCCAATACCAAAACCAACAAGCGAAAAGAATGAGATAAAGCAAAATGGCATCTTTAATCTTAGCAAAGTCACTCTAAATACATCCCAAATAGAAATCTTGAATAAAGGCCTCTCTTTTGCACCAACAAGAAAACTAAATAAATTTGAAACATATATAGACGCCAGCAAATTTATTAGGAAATTAACCCTCAAAAAATATTTCCAGAAGACCTCTCTCGAAAGAGAAATAACTAATGACATCACAAACACCCAAACAGACAACTTCATACACTCAGGGCTAAAAGAAAAATCAAACTTTTATCCTAAACATGAAAAAGGCAACTACATAGAAACCTTTGAGAAACTGATTTTAGAAGATATAAGCAACATCGCACAAAAGAAAATAAAACATAACATCACACTAAAACAAAAAAACCTTATAAAAGAACTAGAAGAAAACAACGAAATCACAATAAAGCCAGCGGATAAGGGAGGAGGGATAGTCATCTTAGATACAAACAAATACAAAGAAATGGTACATTCACTTATACAAGATGTGAACACCTACAAAAAATTACGGTGTAATCCAACCATCATTTACAAAGTATTTCTAAAACACCTTCTGGATAAAGCATCTAATATAGGTATTCTTAATGAGAAAGAACACAACTACCTTCTCCCTAACCACCCTATTATTCCAGTCATATACGTCCTTCCAAAAATCCACAAATCACTTACTAACCCACCAGGCAGACCAATTATTTCAGGGATTGACTCACTAACGTCAAATTTATCAGCCTATATCGACAAATATCTTCAAAAATACGTCATAAACTTAGACTCATATTTAAGAGACTCAACAAACCTATTAATAATGTTAGATAATTTCAAATGGACTGATGAATATATACTAGTGACATGCGATGTTCAGGCACTGTATACCTCCATTAGACACGAAGATGGCCTCCATGCCATCAATAAATATTTAAGAAATGACCCAACTATGTTAAAAGAACAACGAGAATTCATAATAGATTGTATAGAATTTATTCTAACCCATAACTTTTTTATGTACGAAAACACATACTATGAACAGATTTGCGGAACAGCTATGGGCACTAAATTTGCCCCTAGTTACGCAAATCTGTTCATGGGAATATGGGAAACACAATTCCTACAAGAGAGCCCCTTCAAAAATAATTTCATCATGTATAAAAGATTTATTGATGATCTCTTCTTTGTCTGGAAAGGCACAACACAAGATTTAAATACCTGCTTAGAACATATGAACAACAATCAACTTAATCTAAAATTCACTGCAGACTACAGTACAGAGAAAATACATTATCTAGACCTAGAAATTAGCATAGAAAATAACGAGCTTCTCACAAAAACCTATTTCAAAGAGGTCGATGCAAACAACTTCATACACGAAACAAGTGGTCACCTCAAGCGGTGGAAACAAAATATACCAAAGGGTCAGTTCCTTAGACTCAAAAGAAACTGTAAAAAAGACACAGATTTTGAAATCCAATCAAAGAGACTTAAAGAGAAATTCATAGAAAGAGGATACACAGAGGAAGAAATAGAAGTGGAAAGACTTCAAGTACAAAAAACCAACAGAAAGGACATACTCAAATATAAACCCAAAGATAAAACTAACACTATAGAAGAATCTAAAGAATGGTTCATCCCTTTCATCACAGAGTACAGTGAGGATAGAGGTGAAATAGAAAAAATTATCAAATCACACTGGAAAATACTACAACAAGATCCACACTTAGGAGAGAAATTACCACAAAACCCAAAATTCATTTACAAAAAGGCCAAAAATCTAAAAAGTTCACTAGCTCCAACCATAAAACATAACAAACCGAAAATCCAAAAAGGAGTTCAAGGTGAAACATTACAGGGATTTTATCCCTGCGGTTTCTGCAAAGCATGCAGACATGCAAAAAAAGCTAAATCATTCAAATCCAGCATCACAAACAAGGAATATAAAATAAAAGAGACTATAAGATGTACAGACACAAACATAATATATCTTATAACATGCACAAAATGTGACAAACAATATATAGGTGAAACGGAAAGGATGATAAAAGAACGAATAAGGGAACACATATTATCAATAGAAAAATCGGAACTAGAAAGAAATAAAGACCTGCCAGTTCCCAAACACTTCAGAACTTGCAATAACAGCAATCTAAAATATTTCAACTACACAGCTATACAAAAAATTAAACAAAATATAAGAGGTGGTAACCAGGCAAACAACCTACTTAAAAAAGAAGCAAAATGGATCTTCGAAATGCAAACCTTAAGACCAAAAGGTCTGAATATAGACTTCAGTCTAAACTGTTTCTTGAATACTTGAACCACAAAAAATCCTGCATGCCAACACCAAAAACCCAATCTGATAACAACACTTCATAAACAATTCAAAATTTCACCAAAAATTTAAAAAAATCGTTTTATAATACAATCCTTCAACAAAGGCTAAAAGAGAACAACCACTCCAAATTCGGAAGAGAAACCCAACAGGTTGATACACAACTAATAATAATGGATGTTCTATATCCTTGAACCAATACAATTGAAATGATGAATACCAAAAGATTAACCTGCTCTTCAACAAAAGATTATAAAAGAACAAACACTAAAAATAAATAAATTACAAAAATAGGAATAAAAATTCCAGAACCAATAATAATGCATGTTTTACCAAAAACCCAATCTGATAACAATACTTCATAAACAATTCAAAATTTCACCAAAAATTTTAAAAAATCGTTTTATGACACACTCCTTCAACAAAGGCTAAAAAAGAACAAACACTCCAAATTCGGAAGAGAAACCCAACAGGTTGATACACAACTAATAATAATGGATGTTCTATATCCTTGAACCAACACAATTGAAATGATGAATACCAAAAGATTAACCTGCTCTTCAACAAAAGATTATAAAAGAACGAACACTAAAAATAAATAAATTACAAAAATAGGAATAAAAATTCCAGAACCAATAATAATGCATCTGATAACAACACTTCATAAACAATTCAAAATTTCACCAAATTTTAAGAAATCGTTTTATGATACCCTCTTTCAACAAAGGCTAAAAGAGAACAAACACCCCAAATTCGGAAGAGAAACCCAACAGATTGATACACAACTATTAATAATGGATGTTTTATATCCTTGAACCAATACAATTGAAATGATGAATACCAAAAGATTAACCTGCTCTTCAACAAAAGATTATAAAAGAACGAACACTAAAAATAAATAAATTACAAAAATAGGAATAAAAATTCCAGAACCAATAATGCATGTTTCATATACTTGCACCAAAGCAATAATAATGGAAATAACGATTATTAATAAAAAAACTGCTTTTTAACAAACGATTACTAAAGATCAAACAAGAACACGCAAAATTGAAATTTCCCATTCCACTGTTATATTAAATTGCATCATCAAAACAAATGACTAAACCTCTAATTTACCAACCCTAGAATTGAACCAACAATAAAATATGAATTCTTGCACTAAAGGACTAAATAGAACATAATAAATATTCAAATTGGCATATACCAAAAACCTTATACTGACTCACAAACCCTGTAAGGACAGATTCTCTGATGTACAAAAAGTTATTTATGTTTTTATTATAACAATACATTCGTATTTGTGTTTACTACTGGAACAAGTTTTCATAACGTTTTATGCATTTACTTGGTCATCTGATACAAATAAGTGAAAATTCCCCCATCACCGTGATAAACTGAACCATTAATAGGTCACATGCTAAGGAATGACCAATCAAAAGCACCGACACAACAACCAATAGGATCACCAGATTGTAAAGATACAACTACCTAGGGGATCCAATAGAATCAAATCACAGAATACAAAAACCCACTGTTTACAACTGCAAGGATATGCTTGATAAAGGCTGTATTAATCAGCTGAAACGCGTTGCCTACTCCTTGCTACACTGAACATTTTCATAGTCCACTTTCGAAGTGGACCGCCAAGACTACATCAAACCACGGACCAACAAATACGCTTGAAAGATATTCTGAAGCGTTCAAGAACAACCTTCAAAGCACCTAGTCCTCCTTTCAAAGGACCGCCAAGAACAACTGAAATACCTTACCTAATAATTGGGCCTAAAGAAACCTGTGGACACCTGCAGATCGGATACTCTGAAACAAATAGAGTACGGATCTAAACAGAACACATTCGCAACAATTCAAGAGGTTTTGAAAACCTGAACCAGGCAAAAAGCCCAGCCATCTGACAAAAGGATTAACGGTTAAAGCACACTACCACAATACCCCAGCATCTACTTCTTCAAGTGTGTGTAATCGCAGAGACAAACCAACTCGACATACTGAAACCACTACAACACCGGCAGCGGCTATCCCGGCTTCCGATCCACATTCATCACAGTAAAGATTGAATTGGGTACAAAAAGAAACTAGACCAGAAACAAAGTATCCCAAAAGAAACAACGGGTAAGATTTATTATACCTACACCAACTAAGGAAGTTAATGTGAAGGACAGATAACCAAAACTACTTAACAGTGACTTATAATCGCAATATATATAGCAATTAGATAAAAACGTGTTGCAGCACGCCCGCACATACTATCCCCACGGAGGACTTAACAACAGCGCTTTTAACAAAAAGCAATTAACAATTACTCTAACGATCACGGCAGAAAGACTTTATCTTTCATAACTTATACGATTTTTACTGTATCACTTTATTTTTGTTTCACTTTTATTATTTGTTACTATTGTTGATACCATTGACGCTATTTTAATTATATTGTTGATACCATTGACGCTATTTTAATTATGTATGTTCAGCTTTAAACAAACGAATATGGTAAATATGGTAATTAAGAATTAATATTGCGAATATTCTTTGTGGATACCATACTTCTTCACAAGTCCACTATATCAAATCCATAAAAAATATCTGCAATTAAACCAAAATTCAAAAATTCAAATATACAGATATGTTTGTATAACACACTAAGTAACAGGGATTGGAAAACATATTATATCATTTTATTCACACTGTATGGTTGGCCAACCAGTTAGATTTGTTTTAAGAATCAATTTCTATTGTTTTAAATTTTATTGTATGTATTTATAATTCTAAAAATAAATAGATCTCATTGAATCCAACTACATAGTAAGACTATCTTTCCTTATTGGGTAATTAAGCACAAGCGCTTAAGAGTCTCATCCAATCCAGATTTTACCCCCACTTTGAAGTTTGTGAGATTACTTCTTCGAGACTCCCTAGCTTTTACCCCCACAGCGCATAGTTTATTAACCCAACACACCAATGAAACCCATAATTCGCCATGAACAGGGAAAACTTGGAGGAAGCATTAATAGCACTATTACGAGCAAACTCTGCCCAAGGTAACAGTTCAGACCAATTATTGTGGTGATCTGAGACATAGCAACGGAGGAACTGTTCCAGAGCTTGATTAGACCTTTCCGCAGCCCCATTGGATTGAGGGTGATATGCCTAGGAGAAGGAAAGCTGGATCCCCATTTGAGCACAAAAGGAACGCCAAAATCTGGAGAAAAACTGGCTACCCTGGTCCGACACTATCTCCTTCATGTAAACGGAAGACCTCCTGGGCAAAAATCGAAGCAAGCACCTGAGCGGTAGGCAGCTTCATCAAGGGAATGCAATGTGACACTTTAGAAAAATGGTCAACCACCATAAGGATAACAGTATTGCCATTGGAAACAGGGAGCTCGACAATGAAGTCCATGGAAAGATGTGTCCAAGGACGCTCACCATTAGCAATAGGTTGAAGACGTCGAGGAGTCTTATTCTGTGCACAAACTGAGCAGGAGGCAACATACGCAGCAATATCAGAACGAAGACCTGGCCACCAGAATTGTCGAGTGACAGACCAAATCATTTGGTTCTTGCCTGGGTGACCTGCGGCTTTACGATAGTGGTAAGTGTGCAAAAGTTTAGTTCAAAGATTCTCAGGAACAAAACACTTACCACTAGGTTTCTCAGGAGGTGCATTGGTTTGTGCAGCCAGGATCTCGTCCCCCAAGGGAGAAGTCAAATTAGTACGTATGGTAGCCAAAATATGGTCAGGAGGTATAACAGGAGTAGGTACAGACTCCTCCTTGGACAGAGGCGAAAATTATTGAGAGAGGGCATCAGCCCTAACATTCTTATTACCAGGCAGGTAGGAGACCACATAATTAAACCGAGACAAAAATAGCGCCCATCTGGCCTGTCGGGCGACAAACGTTTTGCTTCAGATAGATAAGTTAAATTCTTGTGGTCAGTAAGAAAGAGCACTGGCACGCTAGTACCCCCGAGAAAATGCCTCCATTCCTTGAGTGCCAAAATTATGGCCAGTAATTCCCTGTCGCCAATTTCATAATTGCACTCCGCTGGAGACAATTTCTTAGAGAAGAAACCACACGGATGCAAGGAACCGTCAGGCGTAGGATGTTGAGAGGGCACCTACTCCAGTCTCAGACGCATCGACCTCAAGAATGAAAGGCAGGACAGGGTTAGGATGAGCCAGAACTGGAGCAGCAGCAAAGGCAGTCTTGAAACTATCAAAGGCCTTAATGGCAGTAGGTGACCAATGGAGTGGATCATTCTCTTTATGGGTCATGTCTGTGATAGGTTTGATCAAGGAAGAAAAGTTTTTAATAAACTTTCTATAGTAATTGGCGAACCCCAAAAAACTTTGAATAGACCAAAGACCAACTGGGCGAGGCCACTCCAGAACTGCAGATAACTTGTCAGGATCCATGGAGAACCCTGCAACGGAGATAACATAACCTAGGAAGGTTACTTGAGTCTGATGGAACTCACATTTCTCGAGTTTACAAAACAGGCCGATCTCATGTAGTCTCTGAAGAACCTGTGTAACATCAGACCGATGAGCCTCAAGTGTGGGTGAGTGTATGAGGATGTCGTCTAAGTACATCACAACACACTGTTGCAACATATCTCATAAGACATCATTAATAAATTCCTGAAAAACAGCAGGAGCATTACATAGGCCAAAGGGCATTACAAGATACTCATAATGCTCGCTCCTGGTGTTAAATGCTGTTTTCCATTCGTGACCCTCCTTAATCCTAATGAGATTGTACGCTCCTCTCAAATCAAGTTTAGTAAAGACCGTAGCTCCCTTGAGGCGGTCAAAGAGTTCCGTAATTAGCAGAATAGGGTAAGCATTCTTAATGGTAAGACGATTAAGACCCCTATAATCAATACATGGTCTTAACTTGCCACCCTTTTTCTTCACAAAGAAAAAGCCAGCCCCTGCAGAAGAGCAGGATTTGCAGATGATTCCCCGTGACAGAGCATCGGCAACATATTCCTCCATAGCACAATTCTCTGCAACAGACAGAGGGTACACCCGGCCCCGAGGAGGAATGGCTCCGGGTTGCAGGTCTATGGCACAATCGTAAGACCGGTAAGGAGGCAACGTACCAGCACGCACCTTGTCAAACACGTCTAGGAACTTTCGGTACTCCTCTGGCAATTGAGATACCGAAGAAGTGCACAAGACTTTAACTGGTTTCCGAAGAAAAGTGGAAATACATTGCGGGGACCACAACAAAATTCTGAACCTGCGACAGTCGAGACTGGGATTGTGCTTTTGGAGCCAGGGATAACCCAGAACAACTGGAAAATGCGGAGAGTTTATCACCTGGAACTGGAGGGTTTCAAAATGGAGAGCCCCAACACCCATGGACAACGGAGCAGTTTTGTGAGTAACGAGTGCGGGCTGAAGGGGCCTGCCATCAATGGCCTCAATAGCAAGTGGAAAGGACCAAGGCAAAACAGGAATGGAGTGCTTTGATACAAAAGCACTGTCAATGAAATAGCCCGCAGCACCGGAGTCAACAAGAGCATGAGTTACTATGGAGGAGTCCACCCAGGAAAGGACAACCATGACAAAAGGTTTCTCCTTAAGCGGTTCCGGGGACCAGGATAAACCACCCAAGGTCTGCCCCTGACAGGACCTCAGGTGTGAGCGTTTCCTGGCCGTGTAGGACAAGACTTCAAAAGGTGGCCCTCTAACCCACAATAGAGGCAGAGCCCCTCCCTCCTCCTAAAGGCCCTCTCCGCCACGGAGAGACGCATGAATCCCAACTGCATTGACTCAGCAGTACCTGGTGACTCGGGACCAGGAGGCATGGGAGGAGACGGAGGCATGGGTGGGAACAAACACGTAGGAGACAATGGAACAGGAGGCTTCCGCAAGCGCTCCTTGAAAGAGGGCCTCTCTCTGAGTCTGATGTCAATTAGGATAAAAAAAGACACCAATGCCTCGAGATCTTCTGGTAAATCTCTGGCAGCAACTTCGTCTTTAATCGCATCAGAGAGCCCATGAAAGAAGGCGGCAACAAGGGCTTCATTGTTCCAACCTACCTCTGTGGCAAGCATACGGAACTCAATAGCATACTGAGCAACAGATCTTGTACCTTGCTGAATGGACATGACTCGTTTAGCAGCAGAGGAGGAGCGAGCCAGAACATCAAATACCCTTCGAAAGGAGGCCACAAATTCAGGGTAATTTGAAATAACAGGTTTATTAGTCTCCCACAAGGGATTAACCTTGGCAAGAGCTGTGTTAGAGAGTAACGCAATGAGAAATCCCACCTTAGCTCTGTCAGTGGGAAACGCCTGAGGTAACATCTCAAAGTAAATGCCCACCTGGTTCAAAAATCCTCTGCACTGAATAGGATCGCCTCCATATTGCTGAGGCAGAGGTGCAGAACCGGACATGCTCCTGGTAGGCATAGGTGCAGCAGCAGAAACAGGAGCAGCCATAACTTGCGGGACACTTTGGTCCAAATGTGCAGTGCAAGTCAGCAGGGTTTGCAGGGCTAGTGCAAATTGATCCAAGCAGTGATCCTGTACATCCATCCTGGAAATGATGGCAGGTAAAGGTGGATTATTAGCACCATCAGGATTCATGGCCTTTGCATAATGTCAGGGTGCCAGGAATCAGACTGAGACGAGAAGTGCAGCAATAATCACACTTTTATTCATAGCAAAAAATAATAAAAAGTCCACAAGTCAAATAACAAGCCAGGAGTCAAAACCAGAGCTGGTAGTCAGACGAGCCGAGTCAGGAGCCAAAGCGAATTGTCAGATGAGCCGGAATCAGGAACAAGGAACACAGCAGAGTCAGGAACAAGCCAGGGATCAGGAACCAGGAAGGACGTCAGGCAGCCAGGTAAAACACAGGAAATCTCACAAACAGGTCTGAGACAACGCAAAGGCAAAGCATACTGAACAGAGGCCCTTTAAATAATAAGTGATGACATCACAATTCTGAGACTTCATCCTGCCTCACATGGATGATGCACACCAGTCTGGCCATAAAAGGAAGTGTAGGAAATGAGCAGCATCCCCCACAATGCACCACAGTCAGGAAGAGAGGTGAGTAAAATGGCTGCCAGCAGCACATGGCAAACTACAGGGAAAAAACCCTGACAGTTATTTTGTCTTGCTGTTGGCTTAACTGTACTCCTTTAATTGTATCTGGTGGGCTAATGGTTCTATGGCAAGGGTGAAAATTAGGAGGGATGGGGGCTCCCCTGTCTAGAGCCATTTAAAATTTGGAACTCATCCGAGCAGAATCCCAAACCTGCCATTCTCGTGTGGGGTCTATAATAGAGGGCCTGTATAGCTTTAACTATATATTCTGGGAAGGCAAACTGGAAGGGAGTCTCCCATAAGTAAGTCCAGTTGTCAAACGCCTTTTCGGCATCAAGAGACAGGATCAACATGGGGGAATGTAGCCTGTTAGCGGCTGAGAATATATTTAACAATCTTCGGGTGTTGTCAGGTCCTTCTCTATCCCAGGTGAAACCCACTGGGTGTGGATGTAAAAGAGTAGGAAGGATAGTGCGAAGTTTATTGGCCCATAGTTTTGCATATAGTTTCACATAAGTATTGATAAGAGATATTGGGCGATAGTTTTCACATTGGGTGGGATCTTTCTCAGTTTTAAGAATTGTAAGTATTGTTGCTTCAAGAAGTTTTCTATGAAAATTACCTAGCTGTCTTGCTTCTGAGAACACGTTTTATTAACAGGGGGGAAAGAAAATCACGGAAAGATTTATAGAAAAGTGGCGTGAAACCGTCTGGGCCCAGAGCTTTGTTGTTTTTCAATTGTTTAATTGCTATATTGAGTTCCATTACGTCAAAGGGTCTAGCAATGTATTTCTACTTTCAGGAGTAAGTTTAGGCAAATTTAGGATCTGTAAGAAAGATTGAATAGTGTCTACTATGGGTTTCTTAATCTCTGATTTTTGTAGATTATACAGTTTGGTATAGTATTGTGCGAACGCTTCTCCTATATCTCTAGGGGCTGTGACTAAATTACCTAGCTTATTGATGGTTTGTATACGTCGTGACGCTGCTCTTAGACCCCCAAGTTTATGTGCTAGAAGGGATGATGCTTTGTTGCCTTGATAATAAAGCAACTGTTTGAATTTTATGAGCGCATTTTGCACTTGTTCTATTTCTTTTTCTCTAATCTGGTGTCCCAGGGTATCTATTTCAGAGGCCAGATTCGGGGAAGGGTTAGTTTTGTTAAAGGGACAGTCAAGTCCAAAAAAACTTTCATGTTTCAAATAGGGCATGTGATTTTAAATAACTTTCCAATTTACTTTTATCACCAATTTTGCTTTGTTTTCTTTGTATTCTTTGTTGAAAGCTAAACCTAGGAGGTTCATATGCTAATTTCTTAGACCTTGAAGCCCGCCTCTAATCTAAAAGCATTTTGATAGTTTTTCACCACTAGAGGGCATTAGTTCACTTGTTTCATATAGATAACATTGAGCTCTTGCACTTGAATTCACCATGTCGACAGCTATGATTGGCTAAAATGCAAGTCTGTCAAAAGAACTGAAATAAGGGGGCAGTCTGCTGAGGCTTAGATACAAGGTAATTACAGAGGTAAAACGTGTATAATTACAACTGTGTTGGTTATGCAAAACTGGGGAATTGGTAATTAATTTATGTTTTAAAACAAAGGTTTTATTTGTTTTTAAGTGTAGCCATGAGGAGTCCCAGAGCGGCTCTCATATGCGTCCTCATGGCCGCCTATCTTTGCATTTTTTTAATGTTGTTAGAGCATTGAGATATTATGTTAATGCTACTAAGGTTTTTAGACAAACTATTAGCCTGTTTGTTCCTTTTTCTGGCCAGAGGAAAGGTCAGAAGGCCTCTACTATTTCTTTAGCCTCTTGATTGAAACTTTTGATTCACAAGGCTTATTTAGAGGCGGGTCAGCCTCCGCCACAGCGGATTATGGCTCATTCTACTAGGTCAGTTGCCACTTCTTGGGTTTTCAAGAATGAGGATTCAGTTGATCAAATGTGCAAGGCAGCCACTTGGTCTTCTTTGCATACCTTTACTAAATTTTACCTTTTTGATATTTTTGCTTCCTCTGATGCAGCCTTCAGTAGAAAGGTCCTTCAGGCAGTTGGCTCAGTTTACAGATTATGCCTTTTTTTTTTAGTTTATTATAAGACATTTTCTTCTTTAGGGTTGTGGAATTAATTTCTCTGTGAAAAAAAATCAGTTTTTTTAATCCCTCCCTTTATGGTTACTCATGGGCATCCACAGCTTGGGTATTAGTTCCCATCTATTGCGTTCTTGTAGAGCGCAGCTATTCACCCGTAAGGGTCTCAAGGCACTGAGGGTTGCAGTTCAGTCGAAAAGCCAGGTCTTGAAGTCCTTTCTGAACTTAGTTAGGGCGGTAGCTTGTCTGAGGTGCAGCGGGAGGGTGTTCCAAGTCTTGGCTGCCAGGTGAGAGAAGGATCTGCCTCCCGCTGTGGTTTTCCTGATGCGGGGGATGACTACGAGGGCTTGGTCGGCCGATCGAAGTTTTCTGGTGTTTGGTGATGTGGCATTGACGAGGAATGTCAAGGATTAGTCTGGCCGAGGCATTCTGGATGCGCTGTAGTCTCTTTTGTAGCTTGATGGTGGAGCCGGCGTAGAGTGCGTTGCCGTAGTCCAGTCGGCTGCTGACGAGTGCATGGGTTGACAGTCCTCCTGGTCTCGGTTGAGATCCATTTGAAGATCTTTCGCAGCAGGTGAAGTGTGTGGAAGCATGCAGAGGAGACAGCGTTGATTTGTTGGTCCATGGAGAGTGATGAGTCCAGGATGATGCCTAGATTTTGTGCATGGTCGGTGGGGGTTGTAGGGTGTCTGAGGGCTGTGGGCCACCAGGAGTTATTCCAGGTGGATGTGGTGGGACAGAGCAGGAGGACTTCGGTCTTGTCTGCGTTCAGCTTTAGGCAGTTTTAGCTCATCCTGGTGGTGACTGCTGTCCGCCCTTCATGGGCGTTTCTCTTGGCGATGGTGGGGTCACTGGTAAGTGAGATGACTTTGGCCGCAAAGGGGAGCAGAGAGATTGGGCGGTAGTTATTTGGATCATTGGGGTCAGCCGTGGGTTTTTTCAGTAGGGGTTTTAATTCTGCGTACTTCCAATCATCCGGAAAGGTGCCGGTTTCGATGGAGCAGTTTATGATGCTGCAGAGCTCGGGAGCGATGGTGTAACTGTCAGAGTGCCAGGAATCAGACTGAAACGAGAAGTGCATAAATAATCACACCTTTATTAATAGCAAAAAATAATAAATAGTCCACAAGTCAAATAACAAGCCAGGAGTCAAAACCAGAGCTGGTAGTCAGACGAGCCGAGTCAGGAGCCAAAGCGAATAGTCAGACGAGCCAGAATCAGGAACAAGGAAAACAGCAGGAACAAGCCAGGGATCAGGAACCAGGAAGGACGTCAGGCAGCCAGGTAATACAGAGGAACTCTCACAAACAGGTCTGAGACAACGCAAAGGCAAAGCATACTGAACAGAGGCCCTTTAAATAATAAGTGATGACATCACAATTCTTTGACTGCATCCTGTCTCACATGGATGATGCACACCAGTCTGGCCATAAAAGGAAGTGCAGGAAATGAGCAGCATCCCCCACAATGCACCATAGTCAGGAAGAGAGGTGAGTAAAATGGCTGCCAGCAGCACATGGCAAACACAACAGGGATAAAACCCTGACAGTACCCTCCCCTCAATGACCCCTCCCCCGCTTGAGGACAAAAGGCTTATTGGGGAAACGGGCATGGAAGGCACGGAGGAGGGCAGGAGCATGAACATCAGAGGAGGGAACCCAAGAATGCTCCTCCGGACCGTAGCCCCTCCAGTGAACCAAATACTGTACACAGCCCCTGGATATACGAGAGTCAATAATTCTGCTGACCTCATACACTCATGGTTGTCAACAAAGATAGGACGGGGACGAGGCAACACAGTGGTAAACGGATTACAAACCAATGGTTTCAAGAGACATGAAAAACATTGGAGATGCGCATAGCAGGAGGAAGGTCAAGAGCGTAGGCCACAGGATTAACCCATCGGAGTATTCGAAAAAGGACCAACATAATGGGGAGCCAATTTATTGGAAGGCACACAAAGGTTCAAGTTGCGGAAGGACAGCCAAACTCTCTCACCAACCGGGTAGGAAGGTGCGGGCAGACGCCTACGATCAGCCTGGACCTTTTGGCGCTGCATAGAACGATGAAGGCAATCCTGAATCTGCACCCACGTGGAACAGAGTTGCCGGAGATGCTCCTCCAAAGCCGGAATACCCTGAGACATGAATGAATCGGGCAACAAGGATGTTTGAAACCCATAATTCACAAAAGTAATAAGATGGCCACAGCATAAGTATTACAGCAGTAGGTGTGCACGATTCCCAGGTTCTGCCAAACCTCCAATCCAAAGATGGGAACAGCACCACAATGATAATTTTTAAAGTTGCTTTATTGGGACATCAAAAAACACAGCACTGTGCAAACTCTGCCCAAGGTAACAGTTCAGACCAATTATTGTGGTGATATGAGACATAGCAACGGAGGAACTGTTCCAGAGCTTGATTAGACCGTTCCGCAGCCCCATTGGATTGAGGATGATATGCCGAGGAGAAGGAAAGCTGGATCCCCATTTGAGCACAAAAGGAACGCCAAAATCTGGAGACAAACTGGCTACCCCGGTCTGACACTATCTCCTTGGGTAACCCATGTAAACGGAAGACCTCCCAGGCAAAAATTGAAGCAAGCTCCTGAGCGGTAGGCAGCTTCATCAAGGGAATGCAATGTGACATTTTAGAAAAACGGTCAACCACCATAAGGATAACAGTATTGCCATTGGAAACAGGGAGCTTGACAATGAAGTCCATGGAAAGATGTGTCCAAGGATGCTCACCATTAGCAATAGGTTGAAGAAGACCCACAGGAAGACGTCGAGGAGTCTTATTCTGTGCACAAACTGAGCAGGAGACAACATACGCAGCAACATCAGAACGAAGACCTGGCCACCAGAATTGTCGAGTGACAGACCAAATCATTTGGTTCTTGCCTGGGTGACCTGCAGCTTTAGGATAGTGGTGAGTGTGCAAAAGTTTAGTTCGAAGATTCTCAGGAACAAAACACTTACCACTAGGTTTCTCAGGAGGTGCATTGGTTTGTGCAGCCAGGATCTCTTCCCCGAAGGGAGAAGTCAAATTAGTACATATGGTAGCCAAAATATGGTCAGGAGGTATAACAGGAGTAGGTACAGACTGCTCCTTGGACAGAGGTGAACATTGTTGAGAGAGGGCATCAGCCCTAACATTCTTACTACCAGGCCGGTAGGAGACCACATAATTAAACCGAGACAAAAATAGCGCCCATCTGGCCTGTCGGGGCGACAAACGTTTTGCTTCAGATAGATAAGTTAAATTCTTGTAGTCAGTAAGAATGAGCACTGGCACGCTAGTACCCTTGAGAAAATGCCTCCATTCTTTAAGTGCCAAAATTATGACCAGTAATTCCCTGTCGCCAATGTCATAATTGCACTCCGCTGGAGACAATTTCTTAGAGAAGAAACCACACGGATGCAAGGAACCGTCAGGCGTAGGACGTTGAGACATGAGGGCACCTACTCCAGTCTCAGACGCATCGACCTCAAGAACGAAAGGCAGGACAGGGTTAGGTTGAGCCAGAACTGGAGCGGCAGCAAAGGCAGTCTTAAGACTATCAAAGGCCTTAATAGCAGTAGGTGACCAATGGAGTGGATCATTCTCTTTACGGGTCATGTCTGTGATAGGTTTGACCAAGGAAGAAAAGTTTTTAATAAACTTTCTATAGTAATTGGCAAACCCCAAAAAACATTGAATAGACCAAAGACCAACTGGGTGAGGCCACTGCAGAACTTCAGATAACTTGTCAGGATCCATGGAGAACCCTGCAACGGAGATAACATAACCTAGGAAGGTTACTTGAGTCTGATGGAACTCACATTTCTCGAGTTTACAAAACAGGCCGTTCTCACGTAGTCTCTGAAGAACCCGTGTAACATCAGAACGATGAGCCTCAAGTGTGGGTGAGTGTATGAGGATGTCGTCTAAGTACACCACAACACACTGTTGCAACATATCTCGTAGGACATCATTAATAAATTCCTGAAAAACAGCAGGAGCATTACATAGGCCATAGGGCATTAAAAGATACTCATAATGCCCGCTTCTGGTGTTAAATGCTGTTTTCCATTCGTGGCCCTCCTTAATCCTAACGAGATTATACGCTCCTCTCAAATCAAGTTTAGTAAAGACCGTAGCTCCCTTGAGGCGGTCAAAGAGTTCCGTAATAAGCGGAATAGGGTAAGCATTCTTAATGCTAAGACGATTAAGACCCCTATAATCAATACATGGTCTTAACTCGCAACCCTTTTTCTTCAGAAAGAAGAAGTCAGCACCTGCAGGCTAACAGGATTTGCGGATGATCACCCGCGACAGAGCATCGGCAACATACTCCTCCATAGCACAATTTCTTTCATGTAATTAGCAAGAGTCCATGAGCTAGTGACGTATGGGATATACATTCCTACCAGGAGGGGCAAAGTTTCCCAAACCTTAAAATGCCTATAAATACACCCCTCACCACACCCACAATTCAGTTTTTACAAACTTTGCCTCCGATGGAGGTGGTGAAGTAAGTTTGTGCTAGATTCTACGTTGATATGCGCTCCGCAGCAAGTTGGAGCCCGGTTTTCCTCTCAGCGTGCAGTGAATGTCAGAGGGATGTGAGGAGAGTATTGCCTATTTGAATGCAGTGATCTCCTTCTAAGGGGTCTATTTCATAGGTTCTCTGTTATCGGTCGTAGAGATTCATCTCTTACCTCCCTTTTCAGATCGACAATATACTCTTATATATACCATTACCTCTGCTGATTCTCGTTTCAGTACTGGTTTGGCTATCTGCTATATGTAGATGAGTGTCCTGGGGTAAGTAAGTCTTATTTTCTGTGACACTCCTAGCTATGGTTGGGCACTTTGTTTATAAAGTTCTAAATATATGTATTCAAACATTTATTTGCCTTGACTCAGAATGTTCAACTTTCCTTATTTTTCAGACAGTCAGTTTCATATTTGGGATAATGCATTTTAATTTAACATTTTTTACCTTAAAATTTGACTTTTTCCCTGTGGGCTGTTAGGCTCGCGGGGGCTGAAAATGCTTCATTTTATTGCGTCATTCTTGGCGCTGACTTTTTTGGCGCAAAAATTCTATTTCCGTTTCCGGCGTCATACGTGTCGCCGGAAGTTGCGTCATTCTTTGACGTTATTTTGCGCCAAAAATGTCGGCGTTCCGGATGTGGCATCATTTTTGGCGCCAAAAAGCATTTAGGCGCCAAATAATGTGGGCGTCTTATTTGGCGCGAAAAAATATGGGCGTCACTTTTGTCTCCACATTATTTAAGTCTCATTTTTTATTGCTTCTGGTTGCTAGAAGCTTGTTCTTTGGCATTTTTTCCCATTCCTGAAACTGTCATTTAAGGAATTTGATCAATTTTGCTTTATATGTTGTTTTTTTCTTTTACATATTGCAAGATGTTCCACGTTGCAACTGAGTCAGAAGTTACTTCAGGAAAGTCACTGCACAGTGCTGGAGCTACCAAGCTAAGTGTATCTGCTATAAACTTTTGGTATCTGTTTCTCCAGCTGTTATTTGTATTGCATGTCATGTCAAACTTATTAATGCAGATAAAATTTCCTTTAGTACTGTTACATTACCTGTTGCTGTTCCGTCAACATCTAATTTTCAGAGTGTTCCTGATAACATAAGAGATTTTATTTTTTAAATCCATTAAGAAGGCTATGTCTGTTATTTCTCCTTCTAGTATACATAAAAGTCTTTTAAAACTTCTCTTTTTTCAGATGAATTTTTAAATGAACATCATCATTCTGATACTGATAATGGTTCTTCTGGTTCAGAGGTTTCTGTCTCAGAGGTTGATGCTGATAAATCTTTGTATTTGTTCAAGATGGAATTTATTCGTTCTTTACTTAAAGAAGTGTTATTTGCATTAGAAATAGAGGATTCTGGTCCTCTTGATTCTAAATGTAAACGTTTAAATAAGGTTTTTAAATCTCCTGTAGTTATTCCAGAAGTGTTTTATCTCCCTGATGCTATTTCTGAAGTAATTTCCAGGGAATGGAATAATTTGGGTAATTTATTTACTCCTTCTAGACGTTTAAGCAAATTATATCCTGTGCCATCTGACAGATTAGAGTTTTTTGAGACAAAAATCCCTAAGGTTATGGGGCTATCTCTACTCCTGCTAATGTACTACTATTCCTACGGCAGATAGTACTTCATTTAAGGATCCTTTAGATAGGAAAATTGAATCCTTTCTAAGAAAAGCTTACTTATGTTCAGGTAATCTTCTTAGACCTGCTATATTTTTAGCGGATGTTGCTGCAGCTTCAACTTTTTGATTAGAAGCTTTAGAGCAACAAGTAACAGATCATAATTTTATAGCATTATTATTATTCTATAACATGCTAATAATTTTATTGGTAATACCATCTTTTGATATCATTAGAGTTGATGTCAGGTATATGTCTCTAGCTATTTTAGCTAGAGAAGCTTTATGGATTAAACTTGGAATGCTGACATGTCTTCTAAGTCATCTTTGCTTTCCCTTTCTTTCCAGGGTAAATAATCATTTTAGTTCCTTTCCTTACAAGGAACAAAAGCCTGATCCTTCATCCTCAGGAGCGGTATCAGTTTGGAAACTATTTCCAGTTTGAAATATATCCAAGCCTTATAGAAACCTATAGCCAGCTCCTAAGTACCTATGAAGGTGCGGCCCTTATTCCAGCTCAGCTGGTATGGGGCAGATTACGTTTTCTTCAAAGAAATTTGGATCAATTCCATTCTTAATCTCTGGTTTCAGAAACATTGTTTCAGAAAGGTACAGAATTGGCTTCAAGTTAAGGCCTCCTGCTAAGAGATTCTTTTCTTTCCCGTGTCCCAGTTAACACAGCAAAGGCTCAGCATTTCTGTAATGTGTTTCAGATCTAGAGTTGGCTGGAGTATTTTTGCCAGTTCCAGTTCTGGAACAGGGGCTGGGGTTTTATTTTATCTCTTCATTTGTACCAAAGAAGGTCAATTCCTTCAGACCAGTTCCGGATCTGTCATTATTGAATCGTTATGTTAGGATACCAACATTCAAGATGGTTACTGTAGGACTATCCTGCCTTTTGTTTAGCAAGGGCATTATATGTCTACAATAGATTTACAGGATGTGTATCTGCATATTCCGATTCATCCAGATCACTTTTAGTGTCTGAGATTCTCTTTTTAGACAAGCATTACCAGTTTTGTGGCTCTACCGTTTGGCCTAGCCTCAGTTCCAAGAATTTTTTTCAAAGGTTCTCGGTGCCCCTTTTTTCTATAATCAGAGAATAGGGTTTTGGTATTTCCTTATTTGGACGATATCTTGGTACTTGCTCAGTCTTCTCATTTTCGAAGAATCTCATACGAATCGACTTGTGTTGTTTCTTCAATTTCATGGTTGGAGGATCAATTTACCATTCAGTTCATTGATTCCTCAGACAAGGGTAACCTTTTTAGGTTTCTAGATAAATTCAGTGTCTATGACTCTGTCCTTGTCAGACAAGAGAAGTTTAACATTGATATCAGCTTGTCAAAACCTTTAGTCACAATCATTCCCTTTGGTAGCCTTATGCATGGAAATGTTGGGTCTTAGGACTGCCGCATCAGATGCGATCTCCTTTGCTCGTTTTCACATGCGACCTCTTCAGCTCTGTATGCTGACCCAATGGTGCAGGGATTACTCAAAGATATCTCAATTAATATCTTTAAACCGATTTTACAACACTCTCTGACATGGTGGACAGATCACCATCGTTTAGTTCAGGGGGCTTCTTTGTTCTTCCGACCTGGACTATAATCTCAACAGATGCAAGTCTTACAGGTTGGGGAGCTGTGTGGGGGTATCTGACGGCACAAGGGGTTTGGGAATCTCAGGAGGTGAGATTTCCGATCAATATTTTGGAACTCCGTGCAATTTTCAGAGCTCTTCAGTCTTGGCCTCTTCTCAAGAGAGAGTTGTTCATTTGTTTTCAGATAGACAATGTCACAACTGTGGCATACATCAATCATCAAGGAGGGACTGACAGTCCTCTGGCTATGAAAGAAGTATCTCGAATTTTGGTTTGGGCGGAATCCAGCTCCTGTCTAATCTCTGCGGTTCATATCCCAGGTATGGACAATTGGAAAGCGGATTATCTCAGTCGCCAAACGTTGCATCCGGGCGAATGGTCTCTTCACCCAGAGGTATTTCTTCAGATTGTTCAAATGTGGGAACTTCCAGAAATAGATCTGATGGCTTCTCATCTAAACAAGAAACTTCCCAGGTATCTGTCCAGATCCCGGGATCCTCAGGCGGAGGCAGTGGATGCATTATCACTTCCTTGGAAGTATCATCCTGCCTATATCTTTCCGCCTCTAGTTCTTCTTCCAAGAGTAATCTCCAAGATTCTGAAGGAATGCTCGTTTGTTCTGCTGGTAGCTCCGGCATGGCCTCACAGGTTTTGGTATGCGGATCTTGTCCGGATGGCCTCTTGCCAACCGTGGACTCTTCCGTTAAGACCAGACCTTTTGTCTCAAGGTCCTTTTTTCCATCAGGATCTGAAATCCTTAAATTTAAAGGTATGGAGATTGAACGCTTGATTCTTGGTCAAAGAGGTTTCTCTGACTCTGTGATTAATACTATGTTACAGGCTCGTAAATCTGTATCCAGAGAGATATATTATAGAGTCTGGAAGACTTATATTTCTTGGTGTCTTTCTCATCATTTTTCTTGGCATTCTTTTAGAATACCGAGAATATTACAGTTTCTTCAGGATGGTTTAGATAAGGGTTTGTCCGCAAGTTCCTTGAAAGGTCAAATCTCTGCTCTTTCTGTTCTTTTTCACAGACAGATTGCTATTCTTCCTGATATTCATTGTTTTGTACAAGCTTTGGTTCGTATAAAGCCTTTCATTAAGTCAATTTCTCCTCCTTGGAGTTTGAATTTGGTTCTGGGGGCTCTTCAAGCTCCTCCATTTGAACCTATGCATTCATTGGATATTAAATTACTTTCTTGGAAAGTTTTGTTCCTTTTGGCCATCTCTTCTGCCAGAAGAGTTTCTGAATTATCTGCTCTTTCTTGTGAGTCTCCTTTTCTGATTTTTCATCAGGATAAGGCGGTGTTGCGAACTTCTTTTGAATTTTTACCTAAGTTGTGAATTCCAACAACATTAGTAGAGACATTGTGGTTCCTTCATTATGTCTTAATCCTAAGAATTCTAAGGAGAAATCGTTGCATTCTTTGGATGTTATTAGAGCTTTGAAATATTATGTTGAAGCTACTAAGTCTTTCCGAAAGACTTCAAGTTTATTTGTTATCTTTTCCGGTTTTAGAAAGGCCAGAAAACTTCTGCCATTTCTTTGGCATCTTGGTTGAAATCTTTAATTCATCTTGCCTATGTTGAGTCAGGTAAGACTCCGCCTCATAGGATTACAGCTCATTCTACTAGGTCAGTTTCTACTTCCTGGGCGTTTAGGAATGAAGCTTCAGTTGATCAGATTTGCAAAGCGGCAACTTGGTCCTCTTTGCATACTTTTACCAAATTCTACCATTTTGTTGTATTTTCTTCTTCTGAAGCAGTTTTTGGTAGAAAAGTACTTCAGGCAGCGTTTTCAGTTTGAATCTTCTGCTTATGTTTTTTCATTAAACTTTATTTTGGGTGTGGATTATTTTCAGCAGGAATTGGCTGTCTTTATTTTATCCCTCCCTCTCTAGTGACTCTTGTGTGGAAAGATCCACATCTTGGGTAGTCATTATCCCATACGTCACTAGCTCATGGACTCTTGCTAATTACATGAAAGAAAACATAATTTATGTAAGAACTTACCTGATAAATTCATTTCTTTCATATTAGCAAGAGTCCATGAGGCCCGCCCTTTTTTTGTGGTGGTTATGATTTTTTTGTATAAAGCACAATTATTCCAATTCCTTATTTTATATGCTTTCGCACTTTTTTCTTATCACCCCACTTCTTGGCTATTCGTTAAACTGAATTGTGGGTGTGGTGAGGGGTGTATTTATAGGCATTTTAAGGTTTGGGAAACTTTGCCCCTCCTGGTAGGAATGTATATCCCATACGTCACTAGCTCATGGACTCTTGCTAATATGAAAGAAATGAATTTATCAGGTAAGTTCTTACATAAATTATGTTTCTCTGCAACAGACAGAGGGTACACCCGGCCCCAAGGAGGAATGGCTCTGGGTTGCAGGTCTATGGCACAATCGTAAGACCGGTGAGGAGGCAACGTACCGGCACGCACCTTGTCAAACACGTCTAGGAACTCTCGATACTCCTCTGGCAATTGAGATACCGAAGAAGTGCACAAGACTTTAACTGGTTTCCAATGACAAGTGGAAATACATTGCGGGGACAACGACAAAATTTTGGACCTGCGCCAGTCGAGATTGGGATTGTGCTTTTGGAGCCAGGGATAACCCAGAACAACTGGAAAATGCGGAGAGTTTATCACCTGGAACTGGAGGGTTTCAAAATGGAGAGCCCCAACAGCCATGGACAACGGAGCAGTTTCATGAGTAACGAGTGCGGGCTGAAGGGGCCTGCCATCAATGGCCTCAATAGCAAGCGGAACAGACCGAGGCAAAACAGGAATGGAGTGCTTTGATACAAAAGCACTGTCAATGAAATAGCCCGCAGCACCGGAGTCAACAAGAGCCTGAGTGACTATGGAGGAGTCCACCCAGGAAAGGACAACTGTGACCAAAGGTTTCTCCTTTAGCGGTTCTGGGGACAAGGATAAACCACCCAAGGTCTGCCCCTGACAGGACCTCAGGTGTGAGCGTTTCCCGGCCGTGTAGGACAAGACTTCAAAAGGTGACCCTGTAACCCACAATAGAGGCAGAGCCCCTCCCTCCTCCTAAAGGCCCTCTCCGCCATGGAGAGATGCGTGAATCCCAGCTGCATTGGCTCAGCAGTACCTGGTGACTTGGGACCAGGAGGCATGGGAGGAGAGGGAGGCATGGGTGGGAATTAACAGGTAGGAGACAACGGAACAGGAGGCTTCCACAAGCGCTCCTTGAAAGAGGGCCTCTCTCTGAGTCTGATGTCAATTAGGATCAAAAAAGACACCAATGCCTCGGGATCCTCTGGTAAATCTCTGGCAGCAACTTCGTCTTAAATCGCATCAGAGAGCCCATGAAAGAAGGCGGCAACAAGGGCTTCATTGTTCCAACCTACCTCTGCAGCAAGCATACGGAACTCAATAGCATACTGAGCAACAGATATTGTACCTTGCTGAATGGACAAGAGTCATTTAGCAGCAGAGGAGGAGCGAGCCGGAACATCAAATACCCTTCGAAAGGAGGCCATAAATTCAGGGTAATGTGAAATCACAGGTTTATTAGTCTCCCACAAGGGATTAGCCCAGGCAAGAGCTGTGTCAGAGAGTAACGAGATGAGAAATCTCACCTTAGCTCTGTCAGAGGGAAACACCTGAGGTAACATCTCAAAGTAAATGCCCACCTGGTTCAAAAACCCTCTGCACTGAATAGGATTGCCTCCATATCACTAAGGTAGAGGTGCAGAACTGGACATGCTCCTGGTAGGCATAGGTGCAGCAGCGGAAACAGGAGCAGCCATAACTTGCGGGACACTTTGGTCCAAATGTCAGTAGGGTTTGCAGGGCTAATGCAAATTGATCCAAGTGGTGATCCTGTTCATCCATCCTGGAAATTATGCCAGGTAAAGGTGGATTATTAGCACCATCAGGATTCATGGCCTTTGTGTAATGTCAGGGTGCCAGGAATCAGACTGAGACGAGAAGTGCAAAAATAATCACACCTTTATTAATAGCAAAAAATAATAAAAAGTCCACAAGTCAAATAACAAGCCAGGAGTCAAAACCAGAGCTGGTAGTCGGACGAGCTGAGTCAGGAGCCAAAGCAAATAGTCAGACGAGCTGGAATCAGGAACAAGGAAAACAGCAGGAACAAGCCAGGGATCAGGAACCAGGAAGGACGTCAGGCAGCCAGGTAATACAGAGGAACTCTCACAAACAGGTCTGAGACAACGCAAAGTCAAAGCATACTGAACAGAGGCCCTTTAAATAATAAGTGATGACATCACAATTCTGAGACTGCATCTTGTCTCACATGGATGATGCACACCAGTCTGGCCATAAAAGGAAGTGCAGGAAATGAGCAGCATCCCCCACAATGCACCATAGTCAGGAAGAGAGGTGAGTAAAATGGCTGCCAGTAGCACATGGAAAACACAACGGGGATAAAACCCTGACAGTAACCTGCTTTGTGATGCGGGCATGGGTCTGAGGGTGCTCCGGAGTGGATCGATCTAATGATTCTGATGGTGTCCTCTGTGGTGAGGGGGCTCCAGATGGTCCATGGGGGGTAGGCGGTGGTGTATTTTGGTGAGGTATCAGTGGGAGTTGGTGGGTAGGCGGTGGTGGGTGAATTCTGGGGTGCAAAGCTGTCATAGATGTCGACGATCTTGCGGTGGAAGTATGTTGCAAGGTTATTGCAGAGGTCCTGGGAGGGCGGGATGTCGTTGGTGTTGCTGTTGGGATTGTGTATGGCTTTGTGGTGAAAGACAGCTTAAAGTGTACCGCTTTGTGGTTAAAGACAGCTTAAAGTGTATGGCTTTATGGTTAAAGACAGCTTAAAGTGTACAGCTTTATGGTTAAAGACAGCTTAAAGTATACGGCTTTGTGGTTAAAGACAGTTTAAAGTGTATGGCTTTATGGTTAAAGACAGTTTAAAGTGTACGGCTTTATGGTTAAAGACAGCTTAAAGTGTACGGCTTTATGGTTAAAAACAGCTTAAAGTGTACGGCTTTGTGGTTAAAGACAGCCTAAAGTGTGCGGCTTTATGGTTAAAGACAGCTTAAAGTGTACGGCTTTATGGTTAAAGAGAACTTAAAGTGTACGGCTTTATGGTTAAAGACAGCTTAAAGTGTACGGCTTTATGGTTAAAGACAACTTAAAGTGTACGGCTTTGTGGTTAAAGACAGCTTAAAGTGTATGGCTTTATGGTTAAAGAAAGCTTAAAGTGTACGGCTTTATGGTTAAAGATAGCTTAAAGTGTATGGCTTTGTGGTGAAAGACATCTTAAAGTGTACCGCTTTGTGGTTAAAGACAGCTTAAAGTGTACCGCTTTGTGGTTAAAGACAGCTTAAAGTGTATTGCTTTATGGTTAAAGACAGCTTAAAGTGTACAGCTTTATGGTTAAAGACAGCTTAAAGTATACGGCTTTGTGGTTAAAGACAGTTTAAAGTGTATGGCTTTATGGTTAAAGACAGTTTAAAGTGTACGGCTTTATGGTTAAAGACAGCTTAAAGTGTACGGCTTTATGGTTAAAGACATCTTAAAATGTACGGCTTTGTGGTTAAAGACAGCCTAAAGTGTACGGCTTTATGGTTAAAGACAGCCTAAAGTGTACGGCTTTATGGTTAAAGACAGCTTAAAGTGTACGGCTTTATGGTTAAAGAGAACTTAAAGTGTACGGCTTTATGGTTAAAGACAGCTTAAAGTGTACGGTTTTATGGTTAAAGACAACTTAAAGTATACGGCTTTATGGTTAAAGACAGCTTAAAGTGTACGGCTTTATGGTTAAAGACAGTTTAAAGTGGTTACAGGAGATCTAGGTCCTTACGAGACATTTTGATCAAAACTGATCCAGTACACTGTTATAAACAGTCTACCAAAAAATTGGGTGTCTTCCGATGCTTAGGATGCGTTACATGCGGAGGCCTTATTACTGGCTCTACATTCACTCACCCACATAGACGAAAAACCTACAAACATAGGTTTCGTCTCACCTGCACTACTATATACATCGTGTATCTTTTACACTGTAGCTGTGGGCTATATTATGTGGGGAAAACCTCAGATGATCTCCGCACTCGAATGGCGAATCATTGCTCCGCCATTAGGACAGCATTGAAAAATGGCACTTCAGAACAACCTGTTGCCAGACATTTCCAAGAATTACAGCATAGTGTCTCGGATCTCAAGTACACTATCATAGACCATGTACCACCTATGCCGAGAGGAGGAAATAGAGATAAATTGCTCTTCCAGAGAGAGGCAAAATGGACATTTCTGTTAGACACCATCATACCCAAGGGCTTAAATACCCATTTAGATTGGCAGGTGTTTCTATAACCTGACATATCTGAGATCCATGATCCATTCTTTTACTCTCCAGTGCCAGATATTTTGCATTTTTTTGCTATTTAGATAGCATTGGATGTTCTATTCATGTTGTTGCTGAGGAGAGCATGCTCACGCTTGTTTGTTTGCAAATTCACATATAACACGGTTGGTGTGTAAGTAACAGTACTTTTTTAAGTCTGAGGACGGATCCTCTGTGATCCGAAAACGTTCACTATTAAAGTGACTACTTCACTTGAAAGACCTTTGGAGTGCTATTCTGTTTGTTCATATATCTTCTGTGACCAGCACCCAAGGCTTGTGTTTACTGTAGATCTGGAGTGCACTTTGTTTGGTTTTTGTATGCTTCTTTTGCTTGCACCCGATATATGCTTGGAGGACTTTTCCAGCTGTTGTTATTTACTTACATACTCAGGACAACATGACTTCTGATGTGGGGTCTAATGTAATAGAGTACACTAGTGATATTGATGCTATCCATGGGGCCAGTACTTTTCACTTTACGGAAGCAGACGCTGAGGAGATAAGATTTGACAGGCTTACATTATGCCCTGTCTTGGATAAACCTGCATATATTTACACCCACCTGTTGAAACTAAAACAGAACGAAAAAGACCTAACACAACACGGTGCATATCTGTCCAAGTATCACCGCAGAGGCTTTATCCCAAGGGGATTTAGGATATGCAACGTTCCCACCTTGGGCAGAAATATTCCTTTGTTTTGTGAAAAGTGGTGCTGTATAGAGAACAAGTGTTCTCTGGACTTGGTTCTCCTAGTTATTCAAGAGGTGGGAAGGCTCCTAACTGTGATTAAAACAGAGATAGCCACCTATGAACAGCCCAACCTGCCAAGATTACAAGCAGATAATACAGAAAACTGGCTGAATAAACTACAAGAAAAAGTAGACAAATACGAGGCAGACCTGATTCAATTTAAAAACAGAAAGTTAGAAGCAGTAATCAGTGATTACTGTGACAAACGGATCTATCTGTGGCAGCTATCAGCGAGTGAAAGGCAAATTCAACACCAACTAAGGAGGAGACGTTCCCAATATCAAAAACCAAAGGATCTCAACACACTTGAAAGTTCAGGGTCCGGATCAGGATCAGAAACAGAACAAACGGAAGGTACAATCCAAAGTACACAACATATATCTGGAGTAACCACTCATTCAAAAATTTTCAGAGGAAGAGGGGCAGGACTAAGAGAGGTGGTTACAAGGGGAACCCCCCCCCCCCCTAAATCCACAGAAATTATTTCAAATAATATTGTGGTGAATCTCAGTCATTATCCACTGAATGACTTGGAGATCAAGATATTGAATAAAGGGCTGACGTTCATCCCAACAAGTAGAACTGATCCTTTTGATTTCTTTATTGACATCAAAAAATTCCAGAGGCAACTCACCTTGAAAGAAAAATTTGGAGAATCGGAAATGGACTTTAAACCACTGAAGAAGCGATCCACATATACCCCCCAATTTCAGAATGCTAGCATCAATACTTTCAGCAGACTATTACATGAGGACATGGATAAAGCTTTCACGATACATGAGAAAGATGTTTTTAACAATTTCTCCAAAAAAGAATGGAACATTCTGAATGATCTCTCAAGAAATAAAGATCTGATCATACGTGAAGCTGATAAGGGAGGGGCTGTGGTCATTATAAACTACTCAGACTACAGACAAGAGATTATGTCACAACTTGCAGATAGGAAGACTTACAGACCAATACCTAATGATCTTACTAACACGTTCAAAAAACAATTGGATGGATATATTAAAATGATATATGAACAGGGCTTCATCGATAAGGACATTTTCCTTTATCTAACAGTAGAATATCCAAGAACACTGGTACTGTATACTCTACCAAAAATTTACAAGGGGATCTCACCACCTCCAGGGAGACCCATTGTGTCCGCCATAGGCTCACTCCAACAGCCTATTGCCACATATGTAGATATGTTCCTACAACCACTGGTTCGACGAATGCCTTCGTATCTGAGAGACTCTTCAGCTTTACTTGAAATGCTTAAGGATCTAAGTGGGATAAATGAAGAGGTACTGCTAGTCACACTTGATGTGACTAGCTTGTACACTGTGATCCCTCACATTGATGGACTACGAGCAATAGCATTACAATTATCAAGATTTCCATATGTGGGACCTCTTTCAGAGGTGTTACTTCAACTATTAGAAACCTGTCTCACTACCAATTACTTTAGGTTTGAGCATGCCTTCTACTTACAGATTATGGAAACAGCGATGGGGTCCAATGTGGCCCCATCATATGCCAACCTTTATATGACATAATTTGAGTAGTTTGAAACTACGCTTTTCTATATGAAAGAAATTCTCTTTTTCAAGAGATACAGTGGGGCAAAAAATTATTTAGTCAGCCACCAATTGTGCAAGTTCTCCCACTTAAGAAGATGAGAGAGGCCTGTAATTTTCATCATAGGTATACCTCAACTATGAGAGACAAAATGTGGAAACAAATCAAGACAATCACATTGTCTGATTTGGAAAGAATTTATTTGCAAATTATGGTGGAAAATAATTATTTGGTCAATGTCAAAAGTTAATCTCAATACTTTGTTATATATCCTTTGTTGGCAATGACAGAGGTCAAACGTTTTCTTTAAGTCTTCACAAGGTTGTCACACACTGTTGCTGGTATGTTGGCCCATTCCTGCATGCAGATCTCCTCTAGAGCAGTGATGTTTTGGGGCTGTCGCTGGGCAACACAGACTTTCAACTTCCTCCAAAGGTTTTCTATGGGGTTGAGATCTGGAGACTGGCTAGGCCACTCCAGGACCTTGAAATGCTTCTTAAGAAGCCACTCCTTCGTTTCCCGGGTGGTGTGTTTGGGATCATTATCATGCTGAAAGACCCAGCCACGTTTCATCTTCAATGCCCTTGCTGATGGAAGGAGGTTTGCACTCAAAATCTCACGATTCATGGCCCCATTCATTCTTTCATGTACATGGATCAGTCGTTCTGTTCCCTTTGCAGAGAAACAGCCCCAAAGCATGATGTTGACACCCACATGCTTCACAGTAGGTATGGTGTTCTTTGGTTGCAACTCAGCATTCTCTCTCCTCCAAACAAGATGAGTTGTGTTTCTACCAAACAGTTCTACTTTGGTTTCATCTGACCATATGACATTCTCCCAATCCACTTCTGGATCATCCAAATGCTCTCTAGCATACTTCAGATGGGCCCGGACATGTACTGGCTTAAGCAGGGGGACACGTCTGGCACTGCAGGATCTGAGTCCCTGGCGGCATAGTGTGTTACTGATGGTAGCCTTTGTTACGTTGGTCCCAGCTCTCTGCAGGTCATTCACTAGGTCCCCCCGTGTGGTTCTGGGATGTTTGCTCACTGTTCTTGTGATCATTTTGACCCCACGGGGTGAGATCTTGCGTGGAGCCCCAGATCGAGGGAGATTATCAGTGGTCTTGTATGTCTTTCATTTTCTAATTATTGCTCCCACAGTTGATTTCTTCACACCAAGCTGCTTGCCTATTGCAGATTCAGTCTTCCCAGCCTGGTGCAGGTCTACAATTTTGTTTCTGGTGTCCTTCGACAGCTCTTTGGTCTTCACCATAGTGGAGTTTGGAGTGTGACTGTTTGAGGTTGTGGACAGGTGTCTTTTATACTGATAACAAGTTCAAACAGCTGCCATTAATACAGGTAATGAGTGGAGGACTGAGGAGCCTCTTAAAGAAGAAGATATAGGTCTGTGAGAGCCAGAAATCTTGCTTGTTTGTAGGTGACCAAATACTTATTTTCCACCATAATATGCAAATAAATTCTTTCCAAATCAGACAATGTGATTGCCTGGATTTGTTTCCACATTTTGTCTCTCATAGTTGAGGTATACCTATGATGAAAATTACAGGCCTCTCTCATCTTCTTAAGTGGGAGAACTTGCACAATTGGTGGCTGACTAAATACTTGTTTGCCCCACTGTACATAGACAACCTGTTTATGGTCTGGTCGGGTACACTAGAACAATTGGAGGATTGGTTTCAACAATTGAATATGGTTAAAACAGCTCTAAAATTTAAGATGCTCACGAGGAAAATCCAGATTGACTTCCTGGATGTCAGACTGTATAAAAAGGATGGGAAGATACAGTCGACATTGTTTAGGAAGGAAACAGATAGGAATGCACTTCTACATTACACTAGCTGCCATCCTCCCGCTTTGAAAAAAGCACTACCCAAATCACAACTCTTAAGAGTTATAAGAAACAACTCTGAGGTTGAAAAAAGAGATGAACAATTGGGTGAGATGATACATCGTTTTGAATCCAGAAGCTATCCTAAATAACTTCTGTCTAGTCAATGTGAAGGAATATTGACTAATTATGATGCAACTCCACAACAAGAACCACCCAGGATGACCTTTGTCACTACGTTTACTGGGGACAAGGGATCACTGATGGACACTCTCAAGAAACATTGGGATATCATTAACATGGATAAATCCCTGCCTCTTGTTAAAACAGGAACCCCGAGGATAGGTTTCAGGAGATCTAGGTCCTTACGAGACATTTTGATCAAAACTGATCCGGTACACTGTTATAAACAGTCTACCTGGCTTGATATCAAAAATTGGGTGTCTTCCGATGCTTAGGATGCGTTACATGCGGAGGCCTTATTACTGGCTCTACATTCACTCACCCACATAGACGAAAAACCTACAAACATAGGTTTCGTCTCACCTGCACTACTATATACATTGTGTATCTTTTACACTGTAGCTGTGGGCTATATTATGTGGGGAAAACCTCAGATGATCTCCGCACTCGAATGGCGAATCATCGCTCTGCCATTAGGACAGCATTGAAAAATGGCACATCAGAACAACTTATGAATATAATATATTAGACTTATGTCAACTATATAAGAATACAGACATTACTTGGTACTTTACTTAACTCTGGTCAACACTGCCACCCCCCAATCTATTTAATTCTAACGTTTGTACTTTGGGAGAATATACTCAGATCTCTTTACTGAGTTTAGCCCTGTTCCATGGGGGGTATATTAAATTACAAAAATATGAACCTTCAAAATGATATGGCGAATCGCCATCAAAAGAGATTACAAGAATTGAACTCTATTTTTAATGTTTCAACTAAGGATAACATACAAATTAAAGGGACACTGAACCCGAATTTTTTCATTTGTAATTCGGAAAGAGCATGCAATGTTAATCAACTTTCTAATTTACTCCTATTATCAATTTATCTTTGTTCTCTTGCTATCTTTATTTGAAAATGAAGGCATCTAACCGTTATTTGGGTTTCAGAACTCTGGACAGCACTTTTTTATTGGTGGATGAATTTATCCACCAATCAGCAAGGACAACCCAGGTTGTTCAATAAAAATGGGACGGCATCTAAACTTACATTCTTGCATTTCAAATAAAGATACCAAGAGAATGAAGAAAATTTGATCATAGGAGTAAATTCGAAATTTAATTGAAATTTCATGCTCAATCTGAATGACGGAATTACATTTTTGGGTACAGTGTCCCTTTAATGAGGAGGAATTAAATAATGTTCTATGCAGACTACACCAGACACTGCACAAACAAAGAGGTGGTGGAATTGGCATTTCTTTGAAAAGTATGCCGAAAAAAACATAATCCCTAGAGGATTAAGAATGAAGGTATTCCCAGCCTTTAACCTCAATAATGAAGATCTAGCTAAACAGTGGGAGACAGCACTAACAGAATGTTCCCTGAAACTAATACAAATATTAATTAAACATGACAAACTGGAATTAACGAAACTTGACACAGAAATTGAGGAATATAATGCACAGTTGTCTCAATTTAATGACAAAATTGATTATAAAACTCAGTATGATAAATATCAGAAGGAATTAGACAAATTAGAGCTAGAAATAATAGCTACCAAAAAACAAAAGCTCCAAAGGGATATTGAAGATTTTTCTAATAACAAAGTCTATCGCTGGCGCAATAATTCTACATTCAGACAGAGAACTAATAGATATTTGGTTCAACAACCTGAAAGCAGCGCTGACAGTGAAACTGATAATTCTGATACTGATTTAGATTCTCATAATGGGGATGAATATACTGACACTAACACCAATGCCTCGGGTACTAGACCCAAAAGTTACAGTTCTGTACAGTCTTTAACATCTTCCTCTTCCTCCTCAACTGCTTCTTTTTTGTCCACCACACCGCAAAACACAACCCCACCGGTTATCCAGAGCAATCAAACTCCAACACAGAACAGGGGGAACTAACGGAAATTTTCAGGCCCAGTGAGACAATCCACAAGAGGAGGGAATTAAGTCCCTTCTCCAAGATAAGGATGAACAAATGAGAATAATCAATCTATCTACCATATACTTAGTACAACACATAAATCTGTATTATCAAAGGGAATTTTCTTTTTGCCCAGTCAACTCTTTGAACAAGTTTGAGGTGATTAAGGATATTCATTTGTTTTCAAGAAAGATTCTATTAAAGAAAATATATGCTTATAATCCTAATAGTCTCAATGCAGATGATTTAGCCACAGCTGATATTTTATGTGAATTATCAGAAGATGGTACAGATACTCAAAATGATAATTTAACATCTATTCCACAAGCATGGAAATCTAATGTTAAACCCAAATCCACATATGCTCCCTCCCTATCCATATCACCAGAGATACAGGTATTTTGTAAAATGGTATGTCAGAAGATAGAACAATTACCTATATACAATGTCAAAAACAATTTAAGTGCCACAGAATTTCATGCCCTGAGAGAAATTGAATCATGGCATGACATTCTAATTAAACCATCAGATAAGGGTGGAAATGTGGTCTTGTGGCCACGACAGATGTATATAGATAAAGCCACAAAGCAATTGTCTAACAATTTATGCTATAAACAACTGATATTCAATCCTCAAAGCTCTTATCTAATACGATATAACAAAATGATTAAGGAAGCATGGGAGAAGAATATACTCTCCAATTCTGAGAAAAAATATCTGACAAAAGATAATCCAAAGATTGCCACACTATACTTTCTACCGAAAGTACATAAAAATCCTTTAGTACCACCAGGCAGACCGATTATGTCAGGAAATGATAACTTAACGGAGAATGCCAGTAAGTTTGTAAATCTGAGGCTAAGAGAGTATTTAACTACTTTACCTTCATATGTACGTGACACCATGGAAGTATTACAAATGGTACAGAATATCAAATTAACTGATGAGATGTGGTTGGTCACAGCGGATGTAGAATCCTTATACACTAACATCAGGCATAGTGATGGAATTGAAGCTATTAAATATTACTTAACCTCCAATAACCTGGATAATACGGAACACAATGACTTCATAATCCAATTGTTACATTTCATCCTGACACATAATTTCTTTACAAAAAAGGCAGATACTACTTACAGACACAGGGTACCGCGATGGGTACTGCCTGCGCACGAACTTATGCAAATCTTTTTCTAGGCTATTGGGAACGCTTTTGTGTATTATCTGGGAAGGGACATTAGATGAATTACAACTATTCATGCTTAAGTTAAATGAGAACAACCTAAATATAAAATTAACGTACTCAGCTAGTCAACAGGAAATATGCTTTTTGGACTTAAAGATATTTAAAAACAATGAGGGACTTATTAATACTACGATTTATAGGAAGGAGACAGCAACTAATACTCTCTTGCATCAATGCAGTGCTCATTCACCCAGTACAATAAAAGCAGTACCTTACGGCGAATTCTTGAGACTTCGTCGCAATTGTACTGATACTGAAATTTATATGACAGAAAGTACAAACCTATCACAGAGATTGATATCACGAGGGTACAGTAAAAAATCGGAGAAAAGAGCGAAATACAAAGCACTAAGAAAATGCAGAGATTAATTATTAGTCCCTAAAAATAAAGCCCTAACAGAATCCTGTCCTAGACTTATTACTACATATAATCCTCAGATGACACAGATAATCAAAATCATAAATGACCACTGGGAGATACTGCAAAATGATAGTACCCTAAAATCCCTAATTGGAGACAAAGTATCTTTGGGGTACAAAAGACCGAATAACTTAAGAGATAAGTTGGTGTCTAGTCATTTCTTAAGATCTGTAAAGAAAAAAGACAAGGATCCTGGCCTGTATCCTTGTGGCACATGTTCAGCCTGCAAATTTGTGTGGAAAATCAAAACTCTAACTGACAAAACAGGTAGAATATACAAATTACCATCTCATTTCTCATGTACAACAATAGGAGTAGTATATGCACTCTATTGCTCATGCCAAATGGTATATGTAGGCATGACGACCAGGGAAGTCAAAACACGCATTCTTGAACACACTTATAATATAAAAAATGCACAAAGAGATTTAAACAATGGCAAAAAAATAACTTTAGTTGCCAAACATTTTTTATTACATCACAAGAGCTCATCCAAGGATCTGAAATACACAGTAATCCAGAAAGCATTACTAGGTATTAGGGGTGGTAACATTGAAAAATGGAATGCAGGTGGATTTATTTACTAAATGCAGTCAAACCGAATGGAATGAATGACTATAACAACTACTTTGTGTATTTATAGTAAAATTGTATAACCTTACTTTTTCTACTCCATGGATCAAGCATAAAATAAATAAGATAATACAAAATGACATTTCAGGCACATTTGTTTCTATTTACCAAAGAGTAATAATTTAAAAACGAACTTGTATGTTCACTTTTCAAAAATGTTACTTACTAATCTACTAGAGCCTGGTTTCTCAACAGCCGGGCCGTGGCCCAGTACCGGGCCGTGATAGCCCTGCTGGTGGGCCCCCACCTATCATGCCCTTACTGCGCACTCTTACCCCACTGCACACCAGGGGCAGACTGAGACCAATCAATGCCCCAGGAAAACTGTCTCATACTGACTCAAATGTATTCAATGTTATGCAAATAAAAATGGTAGTCTGCCTGCCCTGCCCCCAACATGCCCCTCAACCTCCAGAGCCAGGACCCCCAACATTAAGGGCCAGAGAAAGGGTCTCCAACCTTCAGGGCCAGACCCCATACGCCATGGCCCTCACAGCGACAGACCCCCGGCAGGACCCCCCCACACTCCAGGGCCCCCACTAAACCCACACTTAACTGCTTAGTCACTGATAGGGCAACTGAAAACTCCAGCTTAAAGGGACACTGAACCCATTTTTTTTTCTTTTGTGATTCAGATAGAGCATGAAATTTTAAGCAACATTCTAATTTACTCCTATTATCAAATGTTCTTCATTCTCTTGTCATCTTTATTTAAAAATCAAGAATGTAAGTTTAAATTCCGGCCCATGTTTGGTGAACAACCTGGGTTGTTCTTGCTGATTGGTGGATAAATTCATCCACCAATAAACAAGTGCTGTCCAGGGTCCTATACCAAAAAATAGCTTAGATGCCTTCTTTTTCAAATAAAGATAGCAAGAGAACAAAGAACAATTGATAATAGGAGTAAATTTGAAAGTTGCTTAAAATTGCATGTTCTATCTGAATCACAAAAGAAAAAAATTGGGTTCAGTGTCCCTTTAAGGAACGCACCAGGATCACAAAACAGCAAGGTTACCTATATATTTTTTCACTGATTGTAGTTCATTGTAGTTTTGTTCAATAATAATAAGCATAGATTGCTATTAATCTTATCATGATAAATGGGATTTGTGTGCCAAAAAATATTTTTTGCACATTCATTATCTTATTTTATATATTTAGCAGTCAATCAGTATGGATTGATTAACCATTTAGTCACAAGTACATATTTTTTAACACATCTTATATTAGTTGCACTTATAAATTCATTATAGTTTGTTTTTTGTTTTATCACTATATGATCAGCATTATAACATTAAGTCACATATTGCACCACATGCTATATATACACTTAATTCATAATAAGCAACACTCTTTGAGTACAAATAAGGGTTAATCTTTAGAAACAAATAAATGGTCAAAAACAAAAGTGTTTCTGAAATATAAAATCCACAGTTGTATGAAATGCTTTATGTGAAGAATTTGTATTACTTGCTCATGAACACAAATGGCATTTCGAAGCTATACATACAGGTACAGGTATTTATAATCTGTTATAGAACATTAGATAAAACACGTGATATTCTGAGAAACGTCACTCCAAATATATGATACCACATGGAACATCTGAGGTAACATACTGCTTTTATATGCTAGTACCCCTAAACTATCGTAGAATATCTAAAATCATATGAAGAATTCAATATGAGTGTATACTAGATATATAGTTAGGGAAATCCTAAATTGGGTCAAAGGTTAAGATTTTATCCTCATAGCAATGACATGAATCATTGCAACATTATAGAAGATTGTTTATATGATTTAACAATGGTGATAGTCTGATACAACACACTTAGGAACAACATTATTGACAAGTACAGGATTGTCCCTTCACTTATTATGACAAGTGCGTCCAGACACGCAAACTTAGGTTCTTACCCAAAATCTGTCAACATTCTGTATGTATTGAAATAATGTAACGCAACACAATAAGATACTGTTGAAATGCAACATGAAAAGTTCATTGATATTGTATACACACTTCAATTTACATATGAAGGTATATATTTCATGGATATGCAACACTAAATCCGGTAACATCGGTATGTAATTGTAAGTTCGTGTATAGCTAATGAACCAAGCATAGAAAATGCCTTACTTTTTAAACTATAATCTTTTTAAACAGTATCTATAAAGAGTGTGCAGCTGTGTACAATGAATAAAGCAGATTGGTGTTGTATATAACCACGGTAAGGGTATGAGTTATGACAGTAATCATTTATATGATCAGTCAATAGTATTCATTTGAGATGACACACTCAAGAACGTCATTATTTTCCAATCGTGGATTGGCTCCTTACTCATGATGACGAGTCCGCCTAGACACACCTACTGTCCGGCAACAAGCGTTGGTTATGTAGAAATGATTGACATTTCGATTAACATCAGAGAAGATTGATTATATAATTTACCAATGGTGTTTACTTGATGCAACGCACCTAGGAATAGCATTATTGACAAGTACAGGATTAGCCTTTCACTTATTATGACGAGTCCGTCCAGACACATTAACTGTCTGATGGGATACTCTACATATCAGGTTCACACCTAAAATCTTTCATCGTCCTGGATGTATTGTTGCAATATAACGCAACACAAATAAGTTACTGTTTAAATTTAATAGGTATCGTTAGTGGACACTACATACACATTCTAACTTACATATGAGGGTATATATATAAAGGATCATAACATCAGGCGATACCGGTATGTAATTTTAAGTTTGTGTA
Source organism: Bombina bombina (assembly GCF_027579735.1). Classification (NCBI taxonomy): domain Eukaryota; kingdom Metazoa; phylum Chordata; class Amphibia; order Anura; family Bombinatoridae; genus Bombina; species Bombina bombina. Next base: position 446,083,655 of record NC_069505.1, on the reverse strand, counting down.
TAATTAATGAATCAAGTATAGAGGACACTTTATTGCTTAAACAGTATCTATAATGAATATGCAACTGTGTACAATAAATCATACAGATGGATGTCATATATAACCACAGTAATGTTAAGAATCGCGGTAGTAATTGTTTATATGATCAGCCAATAGTGTTTGTTTAAGATAACACACCCAGGAACGTCATTATCTTCAAATTCCGGATTGGCCCCTTATTCATGATGACAAGTCTGTCCAGACACACCCACAGTCTGGTAATAAGAAATGATTGATATTTCGATCATCCAATCCGGTGCCTTGAATATCGATCGCCTTAACCAATCATGTGCAGGAGGTGGGCAATAGGCAGCAATAAAGCATGCTGTGTAGCAGCGGCCCGCACCCCCTCTGAGGAAGCGTTTGTGAAACGCGTGTCAGGGGTCCGGTAGGAGTAGCTTGGTCTCTCCTGCTTGTTTCTTTTAATATATCTAATATAGTGTTTACAAATACAGCCTTTGGTTGCTAAGGTATCTAACAGCGCTAACACAATGTTCCTACTAGCTCCTAGGTACTAAAGGGTACCTAGCTACCCTTAAAATGAATTCTATAGAATAAGAAAGGGACCTGGGAGCGCCAAAAATTAGGCGGAGGAATTAAAATGGGCGGATAAATAACGTGGGCGGATAAATAACGTATTAAGATCCTCAATATGGTGGATAGTTGCAAATAATCCAGTATCATTAAAATTTGTGCAAAGATGGATACAAACCATTAAAATTAAAATATGTGAAAAAATAGATAGATACAATTTAATACAATTAAAACATATAAATAAAATCATGGATCCATGGTACAATAAACATAAATGACATATAATATTAGCGTATGATAAAAGCAATATGTTAAAAGCAATATGATTAAATGATGCTGGTGTGGGCAAAAAAACTGTCAATGGGAACCGTGTTCCCTATATAAGGTGAAGATGTTACTCTAGAAAATTAACCAAAAATGTGGGTAAAAGATATGTATAATAGTAAGGGGGTACCCCCTCAAAAAATGAACAGTTCCAAAAAATGTGACTGTGATTGTCCAAAACAAAAACCAAAAAATCAAAAGGTCAAAAGTTAAGAGTGGGAAAAAAGGTGTGTAAAAAGGCTGTATAAAATTGTGTCCGTGTACAAAGTTCGTGAAAAAAACGGTGATAAACACTGTCAGTGATATAAAGTTCCAAACAGTATGTGTATTGTAAGGCAAACTTCCTTCAGTCTCCTCAAAAGAAGGTTCCAAACAATATGAAGATAGTAGGTGAGGGAGTGTCCGGTAAAACCTGGGTATAGTTCCTATATCCAACCTGTAAAAGAAATACACAATAGTGCAATAAAGCTAATAGATGTGTATGTATAATAGGAAAAAAGCTCACCAATTTTTCCAACGCGTTTCGGCCCAAATCTGGGCCTTTTTCAAGACTATCGTTTATACAGCCTTTTTACACACCTTTTTTTCCCACTCTTAACTTTTGACCTTTTGATTTTTTGGTTTTTGTTTTGGACAATCACAGTCACATTTTTTGGAACTGTTCATTTTTTGAGGGGGTACCCCCTTACTATTATACATATCTTTTACCCAAATTTTTGGTTAATTTTCTAGAGGTACATCTTCACCTTATATAGGGAACACGGTTCCCAAATACAGCCTTTGGCCTTTTACTTGTAATAGATTAAAAGGTAATACAGCCCTCGGATTGTAAGGGCTTAGCTTACTATATATTTCTAAGACCAAGGCTGTTAGATACTATCCATTATTTTTCCTATATTCGATTGCTAATTGCAATCCACAGAGCTCAAGTGTTTTTAATTTTAGCTTAAGCTACAGTATGCGTGTATGTTCCTAGTTGACTTCATTAAAGAGTAATTGTGTGAATGATATGGAACATTTTTAATATTTTTCTTATAATCTCTGTATCTGCAGAGTTAACCCATATGTGGAATTGTGGAACTGCTTTATTGTACTCTTTATACAATTAGTTTAACAGTTGTCAGTTGTTACTTATAAACAGCAATCCACAACAGGTATTGTCTACAATAACTTATGAATATAATATATTAGACTTATGTCAACTATATAAGAATACAGACATTACTTGGTACTTTACTTAACTCTGATCAACACTGCCACCCCCCAATCTATTTAATTCTAAAGATGCTTAGGATGCGTTACATGCGGAGGCCTTATTACTGGCTCTACATTCACTCACCCACATAGACGAAAAACCTACAAACATAGGTTTTGTCTCACCTGCACTACTATATACATTGTGTATCTTTTACACTGTAGCTGTGGGCTATATTATGTGGGGAAAACCTTAGATGATCTCTGCACTCGAATGGCGAATCATCGCTCCGCCATTAGGACAGCATTGAAAAATGGCACTTCAGAACAACCTGTGGCCAGACATTTCCAAGAATTACAGCATAGTGTCTCGGATCTCAAGTACACTATCATAGACCATGTACCACCTATGCCGAGAGGAGGAAATAGAGGTAAATTGCTCTTGCAGAGAGAGGCAAAATGGACATTTCTGTTAGACACCATCATACCCAAGGGCTTAAATACCCATTTAGATTGGCAGGTGTTTCTATAACTTGACATATCTGAGATCCATGATCCATTCCTTTACTCTCCAGTGACAGATATTTTGCATTTTTTTGCCATTTAGATAGCATTGGATGTTCTATTCATGTTGTTGCTTTGATATTATTAGGTATCCCTGTAACGTTTATTATGTTAATAGTCTATCACCTGACACCATGCCTAACTCTGTGTATTTTCCACACCTCTATGTCCTGACAGAACACACAGTGGACTTGATTTGATTGAATTATTTATGAGTGGGTCGTATTGTGCCTGATATTTGGGAATCCCCACGCTATCCAGTTTCAGATCTGTCATCTGTCTGCTCTGTTTATATCTGGCTTGTACTCTGTCTAATTATGTTGCATTATTTATTGTTAGGTTGTTTATTATTGCTTGGCAACCTTGGTGTTCCACCCACTCAGTATGACCCGCTACCATCATTTCCGGTTTCGGGCTTCGTGTTGGTTACTATGGCAACCACGCTTTGTTTACAATTCGATTTACTGAGTAGGTGATTGTATAGCTAGGTAACAAGCAATCTCAATTCTATCTGGTTTGTACTCTAATATGTTTCAATTGCCTTATTGTTAGTTGTTGGTTATTGCCTGGTTACCCCGATGTTCCACCCCCTCAGTATGACCCGATACTACCATTTCCGGTTTCGGGCTTCTTGTTGGTTACTATGGCAACCACGCTTTAGCTCCGATATGACTTACTGAGTAGGTGTTTACATCACAAGGTGATTAGCAATTTCTATTTAATTTGTGTTCTTCTACATATTATTCCCTACTGTTGTTGTTGTTGTTGTTGTGTTTATGATGTTTTACTTGTTTCACGTTGCCTCGGACGATTACGTCTCCCGGTTCTCTGGGGGGGCGGGTCCACTGAGGAGAGCGTGCTCACACTTGTTTGTTTGCACATTCACCTATAACACGGTTATTGGGTAAGTAACAGTACTTTTGTAAGTCTGAGGACGGATCCTCTGTGATCCGAAAACGTTCACAATTAAAGTGACTACTTCACTTGAAGGACCTTTGGAGTGCTATTCTGTTTGTTCATATATATATATATATAGTGATGCATATCTTCCACCAAAGGGGTTTTTACAGATATTTAGGCTCCCTCTGTATTGAGCAGTGAGGGGGTCTGTAAATCTATTATCCATTTTGGTCACTAAACTCCATATATGGACATACACATCTGAGGGTTCCAAAATGCTAATATTTACTTTGAAGTGGCCCACTGGCCTTATCTTATACAAAGGTCTAAACCTTTTGTTCTTTCCTGTGTAACCAAGAAGAAGTGGGGGTTGGTCTGCCATGGCTACAGCCCACACAATTCATGTCAAATTAGATTTTAGCTAAAAAATGAAATATTAGATTCCATAATACATCTGTAGTTTATTTAAGTTTACTTCACAGGTACCCTGACAAGGTGGTGAAGTAAGTTGTGCTTGATTTCTTCTGTGATAGGCGCTTCTAAGCATTTTGAAGCCCAATTCCTCTCAGAGTACAGTGTTTGTCAGAGGGATGTGAAGGGAGTATTTGCCTGTTGATTTAGTGGTTTAACCCATGGTAAATCCTTTCAAAGGCTCTCTGTAATTGGTTGCAGGGATTCATCCCCTGCCTCCCTTTTCAGATTGACGTTGTACTTCTATACCATTACCTCTGCTGATATTTTTCAGTACTGGTTTGGATGTCTGCTATATGTGGATGGGTGTCTTCCAGTAAGTATGTCTCAGCTATGTTTGGCACTTTATGTTATAAAGTTTTAAATATATGTATTTACTTATATTTGCCAAGTTTCGTCATTATCTGTGTCTTTGTTGACGTTAGTTATTTTGGCGCAAAATTGCGCTTGTTATGACGCGAGTTACGTTATTTCCTGGTGTTAGCTTTGGCGGCAAAAGCATTTTTCACTTCCTTTTGCGTCATGCGTCATATGCTTGGCGCCAAAAATTTTAATATATTAAACCTCTTCCTTTAGTGCTTCTGGTTCTCTTCATATTGTTAAGAGCTATGATGCCTATTTTTTGCATCTTAGTTTAGCATAAGCATTTTTTTAAAACTGCTGTATGAGGAAATTGGATATTTTGTTTGAATGTTGTTTTTTTCTTTTTTACATTTTGCAAGATGTCTCAGTCTGAATCTGCCTCTGATGTTGCTGTAGAAACCATGCTGCATGAACACAGTTCTACCAAAGCTAAGTGTGTCTGTTGTAAATTAACTGATGTTATTTCTTCAGCTCAATTATGTGGCATCTGTCATGACAAGCTGTTGCATGTTTCTATTAGTACAAATACATTGTCTGTTGTTCCTTCAGATGTAAAGAATTATATTGCTGCAGCTATAGAAAAGGCTATGTCTGCTATTCCGCCTTCAAATAAACGTAAAAGGTCTTTTAAAACTTCTCATAATTCTGATGAAATTTGTATTGACCGACAGCATACTGAAATATCCTATGCTGATGAGGTTCTTTCTGGTTCAGAGGATCCTGAAACAGACTCTGAAATTGACAAATCTTCCTATCTGTTTAAGATTGATTATATTCATTCTTTGTTGAAGGAAGTTTTGGTTACTTTGGGTGATGGGGCTATTTCCACTCTTGCAAAACGTACTACTATCCCTATGGAAGATAGTACTTCTTTTAAGGATCCTTTAGATAGAAAGATTGAATCTTATCTCAGAAAAGCTTCAACATTTTGGTTGGACAGTTTAGCTCATCAGGTAGAAGATTCTGATTTGTCTAGCATTGTTCTTCTGATTCAACATGCTAATCATTTAATTTGTGATGCTATATTTGACATTATTAAGATCAATGTTAAATCTATGTCTTTAGCTATTTAAGCTAGAAGAGCTTTTTGGCTTGCTGACATGGTGTCTAAATCTAGATTACTATCTCTTTTTTGTCAGGGTAAGAATAAATTTGGTTCTCAATTAGATTCTATTATTTCCGCCATCACTGGGGGGAAGGGAGTTTTTTTACCCCAAGATAAAAAGTCTAAAGGTAAATTTAAGGCTCCTAATTGTTTTCGTTCCTTTTGTCAGAATAAGGAACAAAAGACTACTCCTTCCCCTAAGGCCTCTGGTTCCAATTGGAGACCATCTTCAAATTGGAATAAAACCAAGCTTTAAAAAAAACAAATCCAGCCCCCAAGACTGCATGAAGGTACGGCCCTCAATCCAGTTCAGCTGGTGGGGGCCAGATTGAAATTATTTAATGAAATTTGGTCAAGTTCTGTTCAGAATCAGTGGATTCAGAATATTGTGTCTCAAGGGTATCGAATAGGTTTCAGAATAAGACCTCCAATGGGAAGATTTTTTCTTTCTCATGTTCCAACAAATCCTTTGAAGGCTCAGGCTTTTCTGAAATGTGTTTAAGATCTAGAGCTTTCAGGGGTGATTGTTCCAGTTCCTCTACAGGAACAGGGTTTAGGTTCTATTCAAATCTAGTCATTGTCCCAAAGAAATAAAATTCTTTCAGACCAGTTCTGGATCTGAAACTGAATCCTGGATTGGCTCCTTACTCATGATGACGAGTCGGCCTAGACACACCTACTGTCCGGCAACAAGCGTTGGTTATGTAGAAATGATTGACATTTCGATTAACATCAGAGAAGATTGTTTATATAATTTACCAATGGTGTTTACTTGATGCAACGCACCTAGGAATAGCATTATTGACAAGTACAGGATTAGCCTTTCACTTATTATGACGAGTCCGTCCAGACACATTAACTGTCTGATGGGATACTCTACATATCAGGTTCACACCTAAAATCTTTCATCGTCCTGGATGTATTGTTGCAATATAATGCAACACAAATAAGTTACTGTTTAAATTTAATAGGTATCGTTAGTGGACACTACATACACATTCTAACTTACATATGAGGGTATATATATAAAGGATCATAACATCAGGCGATACCGGTATGTAATTTTAAGTTTGTGTATAATTAATGAATCAAGTATAGAGGACACTTTATTGCTTAAACAGTATCTATAATGAATATGCAACTGTGTACAATAAATCATACAGATGGATGTCATATATAACCACAGTAATGTTAAGAATCGCGGTAGTAATTGTTTATATGATCAGCCAATAGTGTTTGTTTAAGATAACACACCCAGGAACGTCATTATCTTCAAATTCCGGATTGGCCCCTTATTCATGATGACAAGTCTGTCCAGACACACCCACAGTCTGGTAATAAGCTCCGGTGTTGTAGAAATGATTGATATTTCGATCATCCAATCCGGTGCCTTGAATATCGATCGCTTTAACCAATCATGTGCAGGAGGTGGGCAATAGGCAGCAATAAAGCATGCTGTGTAGCAGCGGCCCGCACCCCCTCTGAGGAAGCGTTTGTGAAACGCGTGTCAGGGGTCCGGTAGGAGTAGCTTGGTCTCTCCTGCTTGTTTCTTTTAATATATCTAATATAGTGTTTACAAATACAGCCTTTGGCCTTTTACTTGTAATAGATTAAAAGGTAATACAGCCCTCGGATTGTAAGGGCTTAGCTTACTATATATTTCTAAGACCAAGGCTGTTAGATACTATCCATTATTTTTCCTATATTTGATTGCTTATTGCAATCCACAGAGCTCAAGTGTTTTTAATTTTAGCTTAAGCTACAGTATGCGTGTATGTTCCTAGTTGACTTCATTAAAGAGTAATTGTGTGAATGATATGGAACATTTTTAATATTTTTCTTATAATCTCTGTATCTGCAGAGTTAACCCATATGTGGAATTGTGGAACTGCTTTATTGTACTCTTTATACAATTAGTTTAACAGTTGTCGGTTGTTACTTATAAACAGCAATCCACAACAGGTATTGTCTACAATAACTTATGAATATAATATATTAGACTTATGTCAACTATATAAGAATACAGACATTACTTGGTACTTTACTTAACTCTGATCAACACTGCCACCCCCCAATCTATTTAATTCTAAAGATGCTTAGGATGCGTTACATGCGGAGGCCTTATTACTGGCTCTACATTCACTCACCCACATAGACGAAAAACCTACAAACATAGGTTTCGTCTCACCTGCACTACTATATACATTGTGTATCTTTTACACTGTAGCTGTGGGCTATATTATGTGGGGAAAACCTTAGATGATCTCCGCACTCGAATGGCGAATCATCGCTCCGCCATTAGGACAGCATTGAAAAATGGCACTTCAGAACAACCTGTGGCCAGACATTTCCAAGAATTACAGCATAGTGTCTCGGATCTCAAGTACACTATCATAGACCATGTACCACCTATGCCGAGAGGAGGAAATAGAGGTAAATTGCTCTTGCAGAGAGAGGCAAAATGGACATTTCTGTTAGACACCATCATACCCAAGGGCTTAAATACCCATTTAGATTGGTTTCTATAACCTGACATATCTGAGATCCATGATCCATTCCTTTACTCTCCAGTGACAGATATTTTGCATTTTTTTGCCATTTAGATAGCATTGGATGTTCTATTCATGTTGTTGCTTTGATATTATTAGGTATCCCTGTAACGTTTATTATGTTAATAGTCTATCACCTGACACCATGCCTATCTCTGTGTATTTTCCACACCTCTATGTCCTGACAGAACACACAGTGGACTTGATTTGATTGAATTATTTATGAATGGGTCGTATTGTGCCTGATATTTGGGAATCCCCACGCTATCCAGTTTCAGATCTGTCATCTGTCTGCTCTGTTTATATCTGGCTTGTACTCTGTCTAATTATGTTGCATTATTTATTGTTAGGTTGTTTATTATTGCTTGGCAACCTTGGTGTTCCACCCACTCAGTATGACCCGCTACCATCATTTCCGGTTTCGGGCTTCGTGTTGGTTACTATGGCAACCACGCTTTGTTTACAATTCGATTTACTGAGTAGGTGATTGTATAGCTAGGTAACAAGCAATCTCAATTCTATCTGGTTTGTACTCTAATATGTTTCAATTGCCTTATTGTTAGTTGTTGGTTATTGCCTGGTTACCCCGATGTTCCACCCCCTCAGTATGACCCGATACTACCATTTCCGGTTTCGGGCTTCTTGTTGGTTACTATGGCAACCACGCTTTAGCTCCGATATGACTTACTGAGTAGGTGTTTACATCACAAGGTGATTAGCAATTTCTATTTAATTTGTGTTCTTCTACATATTATTCCCTACTGTTGTTGTTGTTGTTGTTGTGTTTATGATGTTTTACTTGTTTCACGTTGCCTCGGACGATTACGTCTCCCGGTTCTCTGGGGGGGCGGGTCCACTGAGGAGAGCGTGCTCACACTTGTTTGTTTGCACATTCACCTATAACACGGTTATTGGGTAAGTAACAGTACTTTTGTAAGTCTGAGGACGGATCCTCTGTGATCCGAAAACGTTCACAATTAAAGTGACTACTTCACTTGAAAGACCTTTGGAGTGCTATTCTGTTTGTTCATATATATATATATATAGTGATGCATATCTTCCACCAAAGGGGTTTTTACAGATATTTAGGCTCCCTCTGTATTGAGCAGTGAGGGGGTCTGTAAATCTATTATCCATTTTGGTCACTAAACTCCATATATGGACATACACATCTGAGGGTTCCAAAATGCTAATATTTACTTTGAAGTGGCCCACTGGCCTTATCTTATACAAAGGTCTAAACCTTTTGTTCTTTCCTGTGTAACCAAGAAGAAGTGGGGGTTGGTCTGCCATGGCTACAGCCCACACAATTCATGTCAAATTAGATTTTAGCTAAAAAATGAAATATTAGATTCCATAATACATCTGTAGTTTATTTAAGTTTACTTCACAGGTACCCTGGCAAGGTGGTGAAGTAAGTTGTGCTTGATTTCTTCTGTGATAGGCGCTTCTAAGCATTTTGAAGCCCAATTCCTCTCAGAGTACAATGTTTGTCAGAGGGATGTGAAGGGAGTATTTGCCTGTTGATTTAGTGGTTTAACCCATGGTAAATCCTTTCAAAGGCTCTCTGTAATTGGTTGCAGGGATTCATCCCCTGCCTCCCTTTTCAGATTGACGTTATACTTCTATACCATTACCTCTGCTGATATTTTTCAGTACTGGTTTGGATGTCTGCTATATGTGGATGGGTGTCTTCCAGTAAGTATGTCTCAGCTATGTTTGGCACTTTATGTTATAAAGTTTTAAATATATGTATTTACTTATATTTGCCAAGTTTCGTCATTATCTGTGTCTTTGTTGACGTTAGTTATTTTGGCGCAAAGTTGCGCTTGTTATGACGCGAGTTATGTTATTTCCTGGTGTTAGCTTTGGCGGCAAAAGCATTTTTCACTTCCTTTTGCATCATGCGTCATATGCTTGGCGCCAAAAATTGTAATATATTAAACCTCTTCCTTTAGTGCTTCTGGTTCTCTTCATATTGTTAAGAGCTATGATGCCTATTTTTTGCATCTTAGTTTAGCATAAGCATTTTTTTAAAACTGCTGTATGAGGAAATTGGATATTATGTTTGAATGTTGTTTTTTTCTTTTTTACATTTTGCAAGATGTCTCAGTCTGAATCTGCCTCTGATGTTGCTGTAGAAACCATGCTGCATGAACACAGTTCTACCAAAGCTAAGTGTGTCTGTTGTAAATTAACTGATGTTATTTCTTCAGCTCAATTATGTGGCATCTGTCATGACAAGCTGTTGCATGTTTCTATTAGTACAAATACATTGTCTGTTGTTCCTTCAACGTCTAATGTATCTGATATTCCTGCAGATGTAAAGAATTATATTGCTGCAGCTATAGAAAAGGCTATGTCTGCTATTCCGCCTTCAAATAAACGTAAAAGGTCTTTTAAAACTTCTCATAATTCTGATGAAATTTGTATTGACCGACAGCATACTGAAATATCCTATGCTGATGAGGTTCTTTCTGGTTCAGAGGATCCTGAAACAGACTCTGAAATTGACAAATCTTCCTATCTGTTTAAGATTGATTATATTCATTCTTTGTTGAAGGAAGTTTTGGTTACTTTGGGTGATGGGGCTATTTCCACTCTTGCAAAACGTACTACTATCCCTATGGAAGATAGTACTTCTTTTAAGGATCCTTTAGATAGAAAGATTGAATCTTATCTCAGAAAAGCTTCAACATTTTGGTTGGACAGTTTAGCTCATCAGGTAGAAGATTCTGATTTGTCTAGCATTGTTCTTCTGATTCAACATGCTAATCATTTAATTTGTGATGCTATATTTGACATTATTAAGATCAATGTTAAATCTATGTCTTTAGCTATTTAAGCTAGAAGAGCTTTTTGGCTTGCTGACATGGTGTCTAAATCTAGATTACTATCTCTATTTTGTCAGGGTAAGAATAAATTTGGTTCTCAATTAGATTCTATTATTTCCGCCATCACTGGGGGGAAGGGAGTTTTTTTACCCCAAGATAAAAAGTCTAAAGGTAAATTTAAGGCTCCTAATTGTTTTCGTTCCTTTTGTCAGAATAAGGAACAAAAGACTACTCCTTCCCCTAAGGCCTCTGGTTCCAATTGGAGACCATCTTCAAATTGGAATAAAACCAAGCTTTAAAAAAAACAAATCCAGCCCCCAAGACTGCATGAAGGTACGGCCCTCAATCCAGTTCAGCTGGTGGGGGCCAGATTGAAATTATTTAATGAAATTTGGTCAAGTTCTGTTCAGAATCAGTGGATTCAGAATATTGTGTCTCAAGGGTATCGAATAGGTTTCAGAATAAGACCTCCCATGGGAAGATTTTTTCTTTCTCATGTTCCAACAAATCCTTTGAAGGCTCAGGCTTTTCTGAAATGTGTTTAAGATCTAGAGCTTTCAGGGGTGATTGTTCCAGTTCCTCTACAGGAACAGGGTTTAGGTTCTATTCAAATCTAGTCATTGTCCCAAAGAAATAAAATTCTTTCAGACCAGTTCTGGATCTGAAACTTTTAAATCATTTTGTCAAGATGGTGACTATAAGGACTATTCTGCCTTTTGTTCAGCAAGGGTATTTTATGTCCACAATAGACTTACAGGATGCTTATCTTCATATTCCAATTCATCCAGACCACTATCAGTTTCTGAGATTCTATTTTCTAGACAAGCATTACCAGTTTGTCACTCTTCCATTTGGCCTTGCAACAGCTCCAAGAATCTTTTCGAAGGTTCTCGGTGCCCTTCTATCTGTATTCATAGAGCAGGGTATTGTGGTGATTCCTTATTTGGACGATATTTTGGTACTTGCTCAGTCTTTACATTTAGCAGAATCTCACACGAAGCAACTAGTGTGGTTTCTTAAAAGGCATGGTTGGAGGATCAATTTACAAAAGAGTTTCTTGATTCTTCAAGCAAGGGTCAACTTTTTAGGTTTCCAGATAGATTCAGTGTCCATGACTTTGTCCTTAACAGAGAAGAGGCGAATGAAATTGGTTTTAGATCGTTCCCTTCAGTGGCTATGTTCATGGAAGTTTTAGGTCTTATAACTGCAGCATCAGCCGCTATCCCCTCTGCTCATTTTCATATGAGACCTCTGTGAAAAAGCTGGCAAGTGACCACAGCCTGTAGTCACCCCTGATGCCCGACAGCACCAGTATTCAGGGTCCCACCCTGTGGCAGACTCTGGCTACCCAGACTAGGTAGCTCTGCCAGAGGGTCCTTCCTCTGCCTAGAACAGGCTGCTATGTAGCCCAGGAAAGTTATTTTAGCTGGAGCCCACCCAAATAAATAGACATACTAGCATTCAGGTGAAAAAGGAACTGATTTTATTGTAAAACATACACTCCTTTTATACACAAAGCTCATCTTGATAAGACACTGGACAATCCCACAATCCCACAATTTTCCCACCATTCCCATCCCTCCAGACAGACCGGCGCCTCTATAGCAGCCATAGGCCCACTGAATCCCAGGACCCAGGGGTGATGGTTTCAGGGTGATCCCGGAGGAGCGGTGGCACTTCCTGGTTGTCATTTAAAAGCTCTCCACCCCCAGATGCAACAGTCCAAAAAGCGGCATGATTCGTTACTGGGGACTGGAGTTACAGCCCAGTATAGATTGGGGGTAGGGGTGTCTGAAACACCCAGTTCCCCAAGTAGCTCCCCTCCGGCAATTCCACCACCTCTTGTACTCCCTAGGAGCTACCCCAAAAGAGCAGAGCTCTGGGACAAAGGGACACTGGAGCGACTAGGGTTAAAGGTAGCAGGTGTCCTGCTGTTCTGTGGCCGACCGGGAGTTCCAGGAGCCCGGCTGGCCTGAGAGGGGTTAGGCGGGTGTCCGTTGTGAGGCGGCCGACTGGGAGTTCCAGGAGCCCAGCCAGCCTAGGAGAGTTTTCCTTGTCAGAGGCCAGCTCTCTGACAAAGTACTGGTGACAAAAAAAGCAACCAAAAGCTTCCAGAGACCGCGGTTGCTCTGATGAGCCCAAAACCACTAAGAAACAACATGGGTGAGGTAGTAAGGGGGTGGGGGTTAGCTTTGGGGGTCTGGTATCCGTGACATCTCCCCCCTCCAGTTCGGCAGATCCGGCTAGACCCTTAGCAGGTCGGCCTGGGGCTGTCCGACGGTGATGCTGGGGAAGGTTATCCCATCTCTCCTGGGTTTGGGGCATCCTGGGGGGTACCTGCTGGTGTTAATTCCCAGGCACACAATGCAGAGTCCCAAACAAGTTTGCCAAGGCCAGCTCCCAAACAGTTGCTCTCCCACAAGTTCTAGTGTCTTTAGTTTCCATGGCCACACTGCCTCCCTCTGTGACACTTGGTTGAGTACCGGCTGACCCACTCACAAACAAATGCAGTGCCAATTTTCCGGCTGTATTCCCACCCCAGACTGGAGGGTGCAGTTGCTCCTTTCGTGGGGCAGGCAAGACTCGGGTGCCCAAACTTGTGGCACCAGTTGCAGGGGCGGGTATCCAAGCCATTACCAGTTTCCCGGCTGTAGGTGGAAGTTGCTCCTTGGTGGAGCAGGCAAAACTTGGGTGCCCAAACTTGTGGCACCAACTGCATGAGCGGGTACCCACATGGCCTGCCCCCTGTGAGAAATACTCTGGGATGAGAAAAGGGTAGAGACCCTGCCAAGCTACTGAGGGGAGAGACCATCTGTCTCTTCTCCTGAGAAGGAGATCTACCGCTGGGGATGGAGGTCGGCTACCTCCACTCCATGGGAAACTGCTCTGCTGCTGGGGAGGGAGATCGACTGTCTCCTCCCCCAGGAAGGGGTTCTGCCACTGGGGATAATTATCGACATCCGTCTCTCCCTGCCAGGTATTCTTTGTAAGGGGAGGGAGGACATCTACCGCCGCTCCCGACTGTCTCCTCTCCCTGCTCCTGGCTCTGCCGCTGTCGAGAGAGACTGACTGTCTCCTCTCCCGGCTCCTGGCTCTGCCTCTGGGGAGAGAGACTGACTGTCTCCTCTCCCAGGAAGGGGTTCTGTGTAAGGGGAGGGAGGACGACTACCTCAGCTCCCAGGGGATGGCCCTGCCGCTGGGAAGAGAGACCGACTGTCTTCTCTCCTGGCTTCTGGCTCTGCCGCTGGGAAGAGAGACTGACTGTCTCTTCTCCCAGGAAGGGGTTCTACGTAAGGGGAGGGAGGATGACTACCTCCGGTCCTAGGGGATGGCTCTGCCGCTGGGGAGAGAGACTGACTGTCTCCTCCTCCTGCTCCTGGCTCTGCTGCTGGGGAAAGAGACAGACTGTTTCCTCTCCCAGGAAGGGGTTCTGCCTACGGGGAGGGAGGACGACTACCTCCGCTCCCAGGGGATGGCTCTGCTGCTGGAGATAGAGGCCGACTGTCTCCTCTCCCTGCTTCTGGCTCTGCCATTGGGGAGAGAGACCGACTGTCTCCACTCCCTGCTCCTGGCCTTACCACTGGGGAGAGAGACAGACTGTCTCCTCTCCCAGGAAGGAGTTCTACTTACGGGAAGGGAGGACGACTACCTACGCTCCCAGGGGATGGCTCTGCCGCTGGGGAGAGAGACCGACTGTCTCCTCTCCCAGGAAGAGGTTCTGCATAAGGGGAGGGAGGACGACTACCTCCGCTCCCTGGGGATGGCTCTGCTGCTGGGGAGAGAGACCGCCTGTCTCCTCTCCCTGCTCCTGGCTCTGCCGCTGGGGAGAGAGACCGACTGTCTCCTCTCCCAGGAAGGGGTTCTGCTTACGAGGAGGGAGGATGACTACCTCCGCTCCCAGGGGATGGCTTTGCCGCTGAGGAGAGAGACCGACTGTCTCCTCTCCCGGGAAGGGGTTCTGCCGCTGGGGAGAGTTATCGGCATCCATCTCTCCCTGATTTACCAGAGCTGCTGCAGGGGCTGGGCAGAGGCCGCCGGCTGTCTGCCCTGTTGCCAGCGCTTCTGCTAGGGTGGCCCCCGGGTCCAAGACCATAAGCTCGGAGCCAGACTGCTGATTGGGATCCAGCAGCCATGGTTTCCTTTTTCTTTGTTGCCACTCCATCACGGTTGAGCTCCATGAATCCCAGAGGGCTGCACCCCAGATCTGTATGCCCTTGGTACTCTGATTAACAAGATCTAGTATCCTCTTGTATTCCTTGACCATAGCCTCTTCCTGATCAATTATAAAATCTAGATCGTCTAGTAGCTAGGAGGATTCCTCCAAGAGATCCAGCAGTTCCTCTTGGAGCCCAGAGATATCCTCCAGATCCTGGTCCGTCTCGCTCCCAAACTGTGGGTCCTCTGTCCTTTTTGTAAATAGCAATCCAGGGCCGCTGAAGCCAAAGCCCTCTGTGGGGGAGCCATCCTCCAGCCATGGCTGAGCTTGCATAGCCAGCCATTGGAGGGCCCGATAGCCATCCTCCACCCACATCTCTTGCTGGATCAGTCTATGTAGAACAGATAGCCTTTCCTTCTTTGGCTGTTCTCCCAGGAAAGGCACTCTCACGGTCCGCCAAACCTGGAACCTTGTGTCATTCGTGGGAAGGACCTTTCCATTGTCCCTCTCCTGTTGAAGAGCCTCCCACCAGAGGTCCCGGCGGATCAGGTCCCTCTGTCCCAGCATGTCCTGTTGGTAAATAGGACCGTCCAGCTGGGCCAGCGCCTCCTGTACTCTCCCTAGGAACTCTGCCTCCATATTTACCGGCTACTGTGGAGCTTCTCCTCTGTCAGCAGGAACCTTGTAAAAGAAGCAGATCCCACCGCTGCCAACCAATGTGACGGATATTCCAGCTACCCCGACTGGGTAGCTCCGCCATGCGGGTCCTGCTTCCTCCCTGCCGACTGCAGCTATGTAGCTGACAAGTGACCACAGCCTGTAGCCACCCCTGATGCCCGACAGCACCAGTACTCAGTGTCCCACCCTGTGGCAGACTCCAGCTACCCCGACTGGGTAGCTCTGCCAGAGGGTCCTACCTTTGCCTGGAACAGGCTGCTATGTAGCCCAGGAAAGTGATTCTAGCAGAAGCCCACCTAAATGACTAGACAGACTAGCATTTAGGTAAAATAAGAACTGATTTTATTGAAAACACACACTCCTTTTATACAGACAGCTCATCTTGATAAGACAGGGAGACAATGCCACAGTTTTCCCGCCATTCCTGCCCCTCCAGACTGACTGGTGCCTCCATAGCAACCATAGTCCCACGGAATCCCAGGACACAGTGGTGACGGTTTTGGGGTGATCCCGGGGGAGCGGCGGCACTTCCAGGGTGTCATTTGAAAGCTTTCGGTCCCCAGATGCCACAGTGATTCATTATTGGGGACCGGAGATACAGCCCGTTGAAGTTATGGGGGTAGGGGTGTCCAAAACCCCCGGTTCCCAAAGCAGCTCCCCTCCGGTAATTCCTCTTGTCCTCCCTAGGGGCTACTAATCCCCAAAAGAGCGGAGCTCTGGGGCACATGGTTGCTGGAGCGACCAGGGGTAAAGTTAGTGAGTGTCCTTCTGTCCTGTGGCCGACCGGGAGTTCCAGGAGCCCAGACAGCCTGAGAGGGGTTAGGTGGGTGTCCGTGGTGAGGCGGCCGACTGGGAGTTCCAGGGGCCAGGCCAGCCTAGGAGGGTTTTCCTGGTCATACACCAGCTTTTCACAAGACAAGCAAACCAAAGCTTCCAGGGATTGTGGTTGCTCTGAGGAGCCCAAAACCACTGAGAAACAACAGGGGTGAGGTTGCAGGGGGGCGGGGAGGCAGCCCTAGGTGTCTGGCATCCATGAAAATTGCACGCACTGACTGGCTGTTTCAAAACTTGTAATGGCTGAGCTATAAAGGGTGAAATTCGTTTCGCACCCTCTATAGCGCAAAACTTGTTTTTTATTTTTCGTAATTTAGTGTTTTATTATTTTTTTTAATTTTAGATTTTATTTTTTTTTTAATTTTATTTATATCCAACAATGCATACAAGCATACATATTCCACATCACGTTGCCGCGCAGGGCAGACAGACATTATGAGGGTTATGTTGATACAGAATCTTTGACTTTCAATTACAGGGCCATTAATTGCTTTTTGCATGGAATTTGTACACACTGTTGGGGGTTTTATGTTTAACATAACAATCTAAACAACAATAACCTAAACTAAACTAAAATAGAACAAAACAAAAACCAATACCTACTTCCATTAAAACTATGGAAATATAAGTCACCCTACGAAACGAGCAGGTGGAATATCCTCATATTTGGAATCTCAGAGTCATAGTGAATGATAATATAATGTGTATCCTAATCAATATGAAATACGCTGGGGTCAATACCATGGAGCTTAAGGCAGACTAATACACAAAATATCCAAACAATCCTACAAATGTCTATGAGTCTTATATATACATGTTGTGGAAAGGTATTACCTGGTGATCAGCTCTCATAAGGTGAGATCTAGCATACAATGGTTAGTTATGGGTTAGGGCTGGGAGATGCAGACCTGGTGTACCGGGGAGGAGAAGATGGGGGCTATGAGTTGAGTTAGGCGAGTATGCATATTTCACCTTGTGATGTAATTTTAGGGATGCAGCTGTGAGGATTGTTCCTGGACCAGATGCTATATAACAGTCCAGTGCAGGGTTGTCCTAACAGATATGCAACAAGAAACACCCAAAGAGGTGTCACTGGTATCATAGACCAGACAAGGTTATATGATTTCCAAAAGCTGGTACTGTATAGATAAAAAGTATTTTGCAGACATAAATAAATATATAAATAGGTACAGGGTGGGATGGTAGCGACTGAACTCACGCTTTATATCGTCAGTACTATAATAGCTGCTGTAAATAAGATGAGTGTACAAGAGCAGCAATCATGTGACCAACATTCCGCTGCTATAAAAGGCAGTTAGAGAGGCGAGCTATGACACTGTACATCTCAGGTAGCTAAGAGGATCACTGATGTTTCAGTAGATTAGTAGATTAGACCTTAATCAAACACACTTATGAGGCTGTAAACAATAAGACCTATACATTTCTTCAAAGTTTAAAGACATTACAGTTATTACTCAAAGAATGCTACAGCAGTTTACACCAGAGAAAGCAATTCCATGATGCTGCATTATGGTGAATGTATAGCAAAATCATGCTACATACTAACTTAACCATGGGCTGGTACTAGGGCAAGATTGAGGGAATAGTACTTATTAATAAATGTTACTGATGAGAGCCGACAAGCATTGAACTGATATATATATATCAGCCTAAGAAAGAGATATCTATTCAAGACAATAGCCTAATCTGTTTAAAGACCCCAGTGGGAGGCATAATCAATTTACATATAATATAGTTAATTAGGAGGCAAAAAATAATACAACAAAAATAATAAAATTAAACACATAACACATGTACAGCACGCAACATAGTTGGGTGTAATAAGTCGGGAGCTCTGCTGACTAGCACTTGGACATATAGAATAACACAGTCACCATGTCGGGTTTCTGGGTAAAGTACATTAGATTACAGACCAGGTGACAGCTATACGTATTTCGGAATGCCCATAAACCTGAGGAAAGCAGCAAGCTCCGTCCTGCTGCCAACAAGACACCTCAGCCAATGCCTCTCCTGAGTCTCGATGTAAATTCAGCACCCGATAGCAGCAATAGTTCCCTTAATCCATGGATGCATTGTGGCCTGTCCTCCCTCAGTAGATTAAGTTCTCCATCTGTCACAAACAGTCCCGTGTCAAAGATAAGCAGCCGATGGGACGCCAGAGATCTTATTCCACCAAGTGAGATGTTGCTACGCTGCTGATGTATGTCTTGAAAGATTATGCGATTCAGGGTCTGGTGGGAGGAATAACGGGTGTCAGAAGCCTGCTGCAACTTAGAGGTATCTTGATTCAATGCGGTAGTTTCAGGTGACTCTGTGTCTGAGTTTGCGGGCGTATTTGCAGGCAGGCTCTGGGTTTCATCCAAGCTCAGTACCTCAGTAGAAATAGTTGCCATCGCTGTGACGGCAAAGGCTCTGGTAAACACATGTCCCAGTGTTGAATTAGCCAATGGGTCTGTGGCAGGATATGTAGGAGAGACTGTAGGCATGTTTTGAATTCCAACAGCGTGCAGACCTGCCCCAGCCATCATAGCGATTTCGGAAGTTACCGTTACTTCAGTCGCCCATACAGTATGATAGCTGAGGACATCTGGTGTAGAGGAATCCGCCATCTGATTAGTCAGACCTGACCCAGACTTTATATCTGCTTCTAAGCAAGGTTCGTGTTCCTCTGCTTTTTCATTACTATGCTGAGAAAAACTTTCCTGTGTAATGTCCCGATCATTATCTGGTAAAACAGCTTCTTGTCGGCGCCATTTTGTCAGGGTGTCCTCGGTTCCCAGTGCCCGGATCTCATCTATCAAATGCTGCGCAGCCTCATCCAGCCTAATAAATTTTGGCAATAACAGTTCCATCAAGGAGAGCATAATTTCCGTACACTGGTAATCTCCTGAGGATGAGCCCGGTATCTTGTGTTCCCGGGCTGTTTCCGCACAAGACAGCATGCTGCACATAGCTCCGTTTCCCCTCTTATATTCTACTTTCTCTGACTTCTCGGGGGCCAGATGACAACAGTTCTGATCCCATAAGGTTCCCAAACAACTTGCTTGCTAAGGGTGATTAGGATGGCTTAAGAAATGGCCACTTTCAAACAAAACTTTTGAGACAATCTGCAGAGCTTCACAATCTTGTGGCCATCTTGGGGCGCCGCCCATCCCGAAGTCGTAATTTTAGATTTTTTAATTTTTTTCATAGTGTTAGGTTTTTTTAATTTGTAATTTAGCTTTTTTAATTGGTGGTATTTTTTTATTTTATTATAATAGTTGTGTTAGGTTAATTTATAGTTTAATGTTAGGTTTATTTTTATTTCACGGGTAAGTTTTTATTTATTTAAATATAGTTATATCATAATTTTAATTTAAAGTTAGGGGGGTGTTAGGTTTAGGGGTTAATAGTTTAATTTAGTTTTTTGCGATGTGCGGGCCGGCGGTTTAGGGGTTAATAGGTTTATTATAGTGTTGGCGATGTGGATGGGCGGCAGATTAGGGGTTATTAGGTTTATTTAATAGTTGCGATGTGGGTGGGTGGCAGATTAGGGGTTAATAAGTTTTAGATAGTGTTTGCAATGCAGGCGCGTGGCGGTTTAGGGGTTAATAGGTAGTTTATGGGTGTTAGTGTACTTTGTAACACTTTAGTTATGAGTTTTATGTAACAGTTTTGTTTCACAAAATCCATAACTACTGCTCTCAGATGGCGGTATGGATCGTGTCGTTATAGGCTGTAACGCAAGCATTTTAGCCTGAAAGCACAACCTGTAAAACCGGAGCTATGAAAATCCCACACAAAAACATAAATTTTTTAGTGTGGAATGGACGTTGCGTTACTGGCTAAAATGCTTGCGGTATAGCTATACCGACACGACTCGTAATATGCGTTCCATTTTTACAGTGTTAAAAGCCATACCACAACACTTGTAATATTTAAACACAAATATTTGGTCAATAACAATAAACCAGAAGACCAATTAACTATCACCTAGATTACACGTTTTTCGCTATGGAGGGTGCGAAACGAACGCAACAAAAGTTGCGTTATTTCACCCTCCATAGCACTGCCATTACGAATTTTGAAAAAGCTGGCTTGTGCATGTGATATGGTTGTGTTGAGCTCCATAGCGCACAAAATACAAGCGCTGCTTTGACTTGCTCGTGCACACTTTCCCCATAGACATCAATGGGGAGAGAGGGTTAGAAAAAGACCTAACACCTGCGATCGTGGAATGAAAAGCTCCGTAATGCAGCCCCATTGATGTCTATGGGGAAAAAAGTTAAGTTTAAACCTAACACCCTAACATAAAACCCACGTCTAAACACCCCTAATCTGCTGCCCCAGACATCGCCGACACCTGCATAAAGTTATTAACCCCTAATCTGCTGCCCCCGACATCGCTGACACCTGCATAAAGTTATTAACCCCTAATCTGCTGCCCCCGACATCGTCAAAACCTGCATAAAGTTATTAACCTCTAATCTGCCACTCCTGACATCGCTGCCACCGAAATGAATTTATTAACCCCTAATCTGCTGCTCCCAACATCGCCACCACTATAATAAAGTTATTTACCCCTATTCCCCCACACCCCAACATCGCCCACACTATAATAAAGATATTAACCCTTATACCGTTGCTCCCCGACATCCCCGCCACTAAATAAAGGTATTAACCCCTAAACCTCTGGCCTCCCACATCACTTCCACTAAATAAACTTATTAACCCCTAAACTGCCCGCCCCAACCTAAATTAAACTATATTAACCCCTAAACCTAACCCTAACACCCCCTAACTTTAACATAATTAAAATAGACCTAAATTAAAGTTACAATTATTAACTAAATAATACCTATTTAAAACTAAAAACAAACTTACCTGTGAATTAAAACCTAAGCTAGCTACAATATAACTAATAGCCCAATGGGCTAAGGGGGCCCAATGGGCTAAGGGGGCCCCATGAGGCAAGAACTAAAAAAACATTTTTTTTTTTAATTTTGGCAGCCACCAGTGGGTACTACAGCAGAGTGCTAATTGAGCATTGTTATTACAAGGAGTAAAGTATTAGCATTTGAGAGGACTTCTGAGTGTGTGCCTGAGTCAGACGGCTGATCACTTTCATTTGCAGAGGAGGTAGGAATTACTTAGCAAATGTTTTTTATTTTTTTGTGCAATTTAGGATTGTAACTTCAGTGTGGTAGTAGTTGTATGATGGGGCCAGGGGTCCATTAAAACACATTTTTTTTTAGCAGCAGTGTATTTATGATTATTTGACAATGCTGTAGAAATTCTATATTTAAAACCATGCATAAATGTTTCCTCCTCAATACACAAATGATATATATTACATTCCAGTTTACTGCCCCTTTATGCAAGGACTTTCCAGATACAAGGAGGCATTTTTTCTAAGATTTTTACATCTGCATAACATGTTATACTCTGAGACTAAGATTGCTCAGTGTTGGAAATGAGACAGGTTAACTTAAAACTGTTCAGTTTACTCTACAGCTGACTTAATTTTGAAATGCATACCAACAAGCTTAAATCCTGCATTTAACCAGATCTAATGGTATGAGTACCACAGCTTATGGTTCCACCAAGACCATATAGAGTACAGCATTTTCAAAATCCACAAGTACAGCTGAGAGATGGGAACATTTTGTACACTATATTTGAAGTGGTGCTCTTGGTTGGGGAAAATATCAAACAAACATATGTCAACCTTTTAAAAGTACTTTTCTTCATCTAGCCATATACCCAGATCATTAATGTACAATTTTGAATTCACAGAATTATTTTTGTTTGCACATTTACAAATATGATTCTTTAAAAAGTGATCTCTTAATTTCTGCATTTTTTTATCATGCATGTCACACACTGTTGATTTAGGGGCTGCAAGGTGCATACATGTTTCCTCCTGTGAGTGTTTCTGTGGGTGTCTGTGTTTATGTCTTTGTGCTTTGGTTTGTGTCTCTATGAGTGTGTATCTATTTTTTTCTGTTGGTATCTCTGTGAGGGTGGGTGTGTATGTCTTTGTGCATTTTCTGTGGATGTCTGTGAGGGTGTGTGCATATGTCTTTGAGCTTTTTCTATGGGTGTCTCTGTGAGGGTGGGCGTGTGTTTGTCTTTGTGTATTTTCTCTGGATGCCTCTGTGAGGGTGGGTGTGTATGTCTGTGTTTTCTGTGGATGTCTGTGTGAGGGTCTGTGTGTATGTATGTCTGTGTTTTCTGTGGATGTCTCTCTGAGGGTATGTATTTTCTGTGGGTGTCTCTGTGAGGGTGTGTGTATGTCTTTGTGTGTTTTCTGTGGATGTCTCAGTGAGGGTGTGTATGTATGTCTTTCTGTGTTTTCTGTGGGTGTCTCTGTGTGTGTGTGTATGTCTTTGTGTGTTTTCTGAGGCTGTCTCTGTTGGTGTTTCCTTGGGTGTATGTGCAAGTTTGAGTTTGTGTGTGTGTGTGTGTCCATTGTCTGTTCCTTTTTAGGACATTTTGACTTTACTACTGATTATTCACATCTTTCTACAGACTTTGAGACTAATGAGACCTTTCCAGAAGTCATCGGCGACGTTGGGGGCGGCAGATTAGGGGTTAATAAATGTAAATAGGTGGCGACGATGTTAGGGACAGCAGATTAGGGGTTTATAATATTTAACTAATGTTTGCGAGGCGGGAGTGCGGCGGTTTAGGGGTTAATATATTTATTATAGTGGTGGCGATGTCGGGAGTGGCAGATTAGGGGTTAATAATTTAATTTTATTGTTTGCAATGCGGGAGGGCCTCGGTTTAGGGGTTAATAGGTAGTTTATGGGTGTTAGTGTACTTTGTAACACTTTAGTTATGAGCTTTATGCTACAGCTTTGTAGTGTAAAACTCATAACTACTGACTTAAGAATGCGTTATGAATCTTGATGGGATAGGCTGTACCGCTCCCTTTTTGGCCTCCCAGGACAAGCTTGCAATACCAGCACTATGGAAGTCCCATTGAAAAAAGACTATACGCAATTTGCGTAAGTTGATTTGCGGTAAGGCCAAAAAAGTGTGCGGTGCCCCTAAATATGCAAGACTCATAATACCAGCGGTAGTAAAAAAGCAGCGTTATAACCTGATAAGGCTGCTTTTTCACCTTCCTGCAAATTTCGTAATCTAGCCGTTAGGTTTTTATTTCACAGGTAAGTTTGTATTTATTTTAACTAGGTAGACTAGTTAGTAAATAGTTATTAACTATTTACTAACTACCTAGTTAAAATAAATACTAATTTACCTGTAAAATAAAACCTAACCAGCCTCGCACTAAAACCTAACATTACAATAAAATGAAATAAATTAAATGAATCAAATACAATGATCTAAATTATCAAAAAAAATAAACACTAAATTACACAAAATAAAAAACGAAATGATCAAAAATAAAAACGAATTACTCCTAATCTAATAGCCCTATCAAAATAAAAAAGCCCACACAAAATAAAAAAAAAACCTAGCCTGCACTAAACTACCAATGGCCCTTAAAAGGGCCTTTTGCGGGGCATTGCCCCAAAGAAATCAGCTCTTTTACCTGTAAAAAAAAATACAAACCACCCCCCAACAGTAAAACCCACCACCCACCCAACCAAACCTCCCAAATAAAAACCTATCTAAATAAACCTAAGCTAACCATTGCCCTGAAAAGGGCATTTGGATGGGCATTGCCCTTAAAAGAGCATTTAGCTCTTTTACATTGCCCAAACCCTAAGCTAAAAATAAAACCCACCTAATAAACCCTTAAGAAAACCTAACACTAACCCCCGACGATCCACTTACAGTTTTCGAAGACCCGACATCCATCCTCATCCAG
Organism: Bombina bombina; assembly: GCF_027579735.1. Lineage (NCBI taxonomy): Eukaryota > Metazoa > Chordata > Amphibia > Anura > Bombinatoridae > Bombina > Bombina bombina. Next base: position 446,059,270 of record NC_069505.1, on the reverse strand, counting down.
GCGGCAGAAGTCTTCATCCAAGCGGGCAGAAATCCTCATTGAAGCCAGCAGAAGTCTTTATTTAAGCGGGCAGAAGTCTTCATCCAGACGGCACCTTCTATCTTCATACATCCGGCGCGAAGCGGGTCCATCTTCAAGACATCAGGAGCGGAGCATCCTCTTCTTCCGATGGTCAACGTAGAATAAAGTTTTCCTTTAAGGTACATCATCCAAGATGGCGTCCCTTAGATTCCGATTGGCTGATAGAATTCTATAAGCCAATAGGAATTAAAGGGTAAAAAATCCTATTGGCTGTTGCAATCAGGGGGGCTATTGTACCTAGTTAAAATAAATACAAACTTGCCTGTAAAATAAAAATAAAACCTAAAATAGATTAGGGGTTAATAAATGTAGATAGATGGCAGTGATGTTAGGGACAGCAGATTAGGGGTTTATAATATTTAACTAATGTTTGCAAGGCGGGAGTGCGGCGGTTTAGGGGTTAATATGTTTATTATAGTGGCGGCGATGTCGGGAGTGGCAGATTAGGGGTTAATAATTTTATTTTAGTGTTTGCGATGCGGGAGGGCCTCAGTTTAGGGGTTAATAGGTAGTTTATGGGTGTTAGTGTACTTTGTAACACTTTAGTTATGAGCTTTATGCTACAGCTTTGTAGTGTAAAACTCATAACTACTGACTTAAGAATGCGTTACGAATCTTGATGGGATAGGCTGTACCGCTCACTTTTTGGCCTCCCAGGACAAGCTTGCAATACCGGCACCATGGAAGTCCCATTGAAAAAAGACTATACGCAATTTGCGTAAGTTGATTTGCGGTAAGGACAAAAAAGTATGCGGTGCCCCTAAATCTGCAAGACTCATAATACCAGCGGTAGTGAAAAAGCAGCGTTATAACCTGATAACGCTGCTTTTTCACCTTACTGCAAATTTCGTAATCTAGCGGTTAGGTTTTTATTTCACAGGTAAGTTTGCATTTATTTGAACTAGTTATTAACTATATACTAATTACCAAGTTAAAATAAATACAAACTTACCTGTGAAATAAAAGTAAAACCTAAGCTGCCTTACACTAAAACCTAACATTACAAAAAAATAAAAAACACTAAAATTACAAAAAATAAAAAAAACTACCATTACAAAAAATAACAAACGAAATTATCCAAAACAATAAAAAATATTCCTATTCTAATACCCTGTTTAAAAAAAACAAATACCCCAAAATAAAAAACCCTAATATATAATAAACTACCTTAAAAGGGCCTTTTGTAGGGCATTGCCATAAAGAAATCAGCTCTTTTCCTACAAAAGAACCCCCCCTAACAGTATACAAACCCCCACCCCCCAAAATAAAAATAAAGTAAAACCTAATCTACCCATTGCCCTGAAAAGGGCATTTGTATGGGCATTGCCCTTAAAAGGGCATTCAGCTCTTTTGCTGCCCATTAAAAATAAAAATATGGCTATTCTAAAAAAAAAAAAAAAACGCCCCAAAAAAATAAATAAAACATTACACAAAATAACAAACAAATTATTCAAAATAATAAAAAATTATTCCTATTCTTGGGAGCGGAGTCAGCCGCTGAACTGAATGGCAGCACAGTGAGGAAGCTCTGCTATAACCCAGCAGTTTTCTAACCAATATAGCGGTCAAAAGTACCTAAAAGTACAACTTTTTTATTTTTTATATTACACTTGCCTACCGGGACCTACTATTTCAGATGCTGCATCCTAGCACCTGTGTTCTGATATTAAGCAACCTAGCCTGCCTTAACTCAGGGCCCACTATCGGTCCATACACCCGCTCTCTACACACTGAGACCTGGTCCGTACCAAGAGACTGAGTGAACATCCACGACTCCGGAGGGTCGGGGCTCCGCTCCGGAGCTGTGATCATCACCTCTGGGACTTGAAAAGGGAACGTCCCGCACCGGATGTATCGGCAGTTCTGAGGCCTCTAGACAGAAGCGATCTGGCCACTCCAGGTAGACAACACGAAGGTCCTGAGAGCCACACCACGCCTCCACCACCTTATTTTACCTACCCGGGGAACCTTTCCCGGCTGAAAAGAATAGTCCACAGAGGGATCCGACATCTCTTGTTTCTGAGAAAAGAGGCGCGAACGGCCCCCATATTGCCTACGGCCTCAACAAGGATAGCATCTGCAGTGCCGAGTGCCAAAGAGGAGAGCACACCGCACATCTGTGACTACCTAAGATTAGTCATCCGGGTGGGACCCGCATTCAGTCCGGCAGCTTGACAGGGAAGAGCGGAATCGGAGCTGTACATCTAGGAAGCCGTGTCCCCACAGCAGACACATGGCATAGCCACTCCAGGTAATAACACCGGACCTCAAGAGAGGATCTTACAATATAACATCACACCCTAGCCCATACCACCCGGGCCTGAGGCTTCCTTTAGAGACATCCCTTATCTACCTATCAAAGACCACTGGATAGGCCCACCGCCTCCCCCGAGCATGATAAGCCTGTTAAGCTAGTAGCAAGCCACAACCCCTCTCTGCCTGAACCAAAGGTAAACCAAGGCCACTTCTAGGCCCAAACATTGCAACTGATCCCTTAGAAACAGAGCAACACTCTGCACTGCTACTTTCACAAAACCATTATATGTGACTCTTTTTACAACATCAGACTTAATTAACATCCTGGGCCATTACAGAACAGGGACACGCTTAGGGCAGCAACTATCCACGTCACTTCTACTCCCTTAGGCCTTACGGGAAGCCCTGACAGCACCCTTGTAGCCAATTGATATTTCGAAGCTGGTAGCATTCAGGGTGCTAGCTGTCTGGCTGGCTGTGGGTCTCGCGCATATCCCCGAAACAGCTTGAGGCACAGAAGAGCATGTGGGGTCAAGCAGGCAGGTATACAGCCAACAAAGAAATTATTGCCCCGACAAATTCCCTCACCCAGGGCAAAAGGCTCTAGCAGGACTTGAAGGTGCCCACATTACAACCAGCAGAGTGAACTTTGCCCTGACAACCCCTCTGACTCTATAAGGCTCCCCCTCACACGGGACTCAGCAAATAATTACACGCTCTCCCCCCCTTTTGCCGCTGCCCTCAAGGACAGCGGGTCATATTCCATTCTCCTTGCCTGCGATCGTCCTGTGAGGACCTTCCCTGGGGAATAGCGTGTGGGGGTGGCCTTTCTACTATAGGACACTGCAGTAACTGTAGCTGACCAGTTTCGCTATAATCCTAACCTTAGCGAATCACAACACACAGGAGCAACAATACACTCTGTCTGGAGCTTACTTGCACAGGGTAAGAATGATAGCAGGCTAAGCTAAAAAATGTTCTAAGGCTGGGGTCCATGGGGCGAACCAGAATAACTTTACAGCAACTTGAGAGTATTAACTAACTCACACTTTCTCACTCAACCCACACTTAGGGTACCCACCAAGCTGCCTCACTGCAAGCTTCAAACTAGCGGGAAAATGGCACAAGCCCAAAGGAGAAAATATAAAGACCTTCTAGGCCCAAAAAAAACAATAAGAGAACACTTCCAACAACCCTGAAGAAATCTAGAACAATGCTCTGAGGACGACCTGTCCGATTCCACCTGCCTTTCGGAACCAAGTAATGAGAGGGGCCTTAACACTTCCTCCCCGCCAGCAAGCCTGGCAGATATCGCGGGAGCCAACAACAACATCATGGACCAGATAAAAACCATGCTGGCGTCCCATCACGAATCCATCTGCAAAAGATTTGACAAGTCCTGCTCAGAATTGAGAAGATATATTGCCACAATTGGGGAACGTACCGATACCCTGGAGCGCAAGCAGGAGGATCTTACGGTCGACCACGCCAACCTAATCTCATACTCGGAATGCCTGGCAGAGCAAATTTTAGCTCTGTAATCGAAGCTGGCAGACTTGGAAGATCGCTCCAGGCGCAACAATGTTCGCCTGAGGGGTATACCTGAGAATGTCCCCTAAAGACTTGCAAACCTACCTACAGGAAGTGTTTGTAGCTGCTCTTGGTCCTTTACAAGATCCTGAATCCCTCATTGACAAGGCTCACAGAGCGATTAGACTGAGAGCCATGTCAGATGACAAACCCAGGGATGTAGTCGTAAGACTGCATTACTACACTTTTCAGGAGAAATTTCTGAGAGCAGTCAACTCTGGGTCTCTAAAAGCCTCAACATTTGAGAGTCTACAGATCTTCCCAGACCTCTCCCCTCACACACTACAGCAGCGAAAGATCTACCAAGACTTCATGATAATTCTCAGGAATAAGGAAATCAAGTACAGGTGGGATTTCCCAGTATGACTTTTTGTCACAAAAGACGACATCCAGCACATCATAACCTCCCCGGAGCAGGCCAGAAACCTTCTCTCCAAATGGGACCTTCTTCCAGACAAATCATCCCCAACAGCCCCCAAAACCCCCCGCTGGGGAATTGAGGGCAGAACCACCACCATGACAACAACTTCCTCCAAGAGAAAAAGCTAGAAACCCTCCTCAAGCCTTCTCTTCTAAAACTTTGCCCTCTAACTGTGAAGTCGATTGAAGCCTGAGAACCACCTCTCCTGACTCCCTCACTTCAGTTCTTTACAGAACCGGTGCACTTTTTCTTGAAGGCTCATGCCGGGGATGTTAAGACCTCGTGATCTGGGAGGTATTACTCACAAACATCTGTATCCTTTTTGATTGTTAGTTCAATGACTCTTGAGGGATAATTGTGGACACTTTAACCTTGTTCTGGAGAACTGGGGCAAGGGACCTTGCATCTGTTTTGTTGTTCTTTATCTCTTTTCTCCCACAGGTACACAGCCCTGGAATAGGACAGGATCTACAGGATTTTTTGGGCCTTGTCCCTACAAGAGTAAGAGGATGGGACTGCTGCCCTTAACGTCCCCCCCCCCCCCGAGCACTATGTTGGAAATGTTAATTTATAATGTTTAAGTTATTGAGTTATAAACAGGACACTGTTGAGTAGTTGCGGGGGGAGGCCTCTAGGCTATTTGCCCATCCTAGAATTTTTCCACGCTCCTTGGGTAGTACTCCTCCCTTAGCGGAGGAGGGATCGGCCTGCCCCCGCCTCTGCCCTGCAGATCCCTCTTTAAAAGTTTTCGGGATGGGGTAATAGGGGTCTCACCATCTCAATACTATGGTTTACCTAGTTCAATTTATGCCATCCTAGATCTACATGTTTACATTTCTTTTTTCTTCTCTCTCCTTCTTGTTCTTTCTTTTTGTGTGATGTTATTATGCTGTTCATGTTCTCTCAGAGAAAGACGAAGTTGCTGTACTAAATACCCATTGTGAAAGTCCATCCCAAAATCTGAGCTTGCCCCTTTGGGCCCTTATGGCCTTATATCTCCAGAAATTAACTCTACATAAGTTACTTTCTGTGCCCCCGGCACTCCCCCCCCCCCCCACTTTTGGATCTGCTTTGCCCTCCGCTTTATAGGGAGGTACAACACAGATATTGGCTGTGTTTTTTTACCACAGACCTTAATTATTACTACACGCTAGAAGTAAAAAAAATTCTACTTATTTTTTTAAAAAGAGACTACGTAACACTAGCGGCAGCGGTCTGTACCACCTTGATAGAGAACACCACCTAGTGCCCCTCTCCTTCCTTCCTCCCCATATGTTCCCAATAAATCCCCCCTCCCTCCCTTTTTTTCTCTCTCTCTCCTTGTTGCTCTCCCCTTAATATGGCTTTTAAGTTTGCCACCCTGAACACCCAAGGCTTGAATTCACCTACGAAGAGGAGCCTTCTTCTTAGATACCTCCTGAAAACCAAAGTAAAAGTCGCCTTCCTCCTGGAGACCCATTGGCCTCAGGGCTCTTCTTTCATTCAGAACTATAAACTTTTCCCAATCTGCCTGTCAGCTTCCTCTCCAACAAAAAAGAGAGGTGTCGCCATTGTTGTCAACAAGTCAGTTGACTGCGTGATCCAACACGTGGAGAGGGACCCAGACGGCAGGTGCCTGCTGGTGATCTGCACACTTGACGGAGCTCAATACACCTTGGCCTCTTTATATGCCCCGAATGTAGGTCAACTCACCTTCCTGAAAACGATTCTCCCTTTGATAGACCAACTAAACAGGGGTACTCTTTTAATTGGAGGAGATCTGAACATGGTATGGGATCCACTCCTAGATAGGAGATCCTCCAAGTGCAAACTCCTGGAACCCGCAATCAAGTGGGCCTCAAGCCAGTTTAGATCCTTAATGTACCAGTTTGGTCTGTATGACGGGTGGAGGTGTCTGTCTCCTTCAAAGAGAGACTTTACTTTCTATTCTAACCCCCATCTCTGCTATTCAAGAATCGACTTCCTGTCATGTCATTCCCCATTCCTAGATAGACTCTTCCCCCCCTCTATTCAGGGTTGCCCCTGGTCAGACCACAACATGGTCCCCATTGTCCTCACCAATCATCACACTCAGGGTCATCCCCCTCTAGTTGGAGATTGCACCCCTCCCTGATTTCCGGACTAGCTAGAGCAGACACTTCCGGGATCATTTCTGACTTTCTTCTCACCAATGATAATGCTATGACTGATGACCCCATACTATGGGCAACCCTAAAGGCCTTTATGAGGGGCCAGTTCATAAAACAGGCCTCAAAAAAACGTAAACTCCTGGATAAACCCCTTGCTCAATTACATTCGGAACTACCCTCCCTAGAAAAACACAACAAGGGAGACCCCACGAGATTGATGGCTGATCAGATTGCAGCCATTAGATCCCAAATTAATGCAATAGAGGACAAAAGGGTACAATCAAATCTCCTACCTCTCAAACAATTGTGCTATTATAAGGGCAATAGAGCTGACCGGCTCTTGGCACAAAAACTCTGTATCCGCACACAACAGCCTCGTATCCCATTCATCAAAACCCAAAGTAGGCCTGTTCATGCCCTGACAGACATAGCGAATGCATTCGCACAGTATTAAACCACATTATACAATTTGGACTCCTCCACTGAGATCTCTAAAGCCCCAAGACCGCAGATTGAGCAGTTCCTGGCTTCCCTTCCCCTCCCTGTCCTATCAGAGGAAGATGCTCAAGACCTTTCAAGCCCACCGACCGCCGAAGAACTGAAACAAGCAATTTCCTCGCTACAGTTAAACAAAGCCCCGGGACTGGATGGGTTTACTACTCTATTCTACAAAACGTACTCCCCGCTGCTGATACCTATCCTCACCAGATTTTTTACATCTGCCTTCACCTCAGGGGGTCTTCTTTACAGAACCGGTGCGCTTTTTCTTGAAGGCTCATGCCGGCGATGTTAAGACCTCCTGATCTGGGAGGTATTACTCACAAACATCTGTATCCTTTTTGATTGTTAGTTCAATGACTCTTGAGGGATAATTGTGGACACTTTAACCTTGTTCTGGAGAACTGGGGCAAGGGACCTTGCATCTGTTTTGTTGTTCTTTATCTCTTTTCTCCCACAGGTACACAGCCCTGGAATAGGACAGGATCTACAGGATTTTTTGGGCCTTGTCCCTACAAGAGTAAGAGGATGGGACTGCTGCCCTTAACGTCCCCCCCCGAGCACTATGTTGGAAATGTTAATTTATAATGTTTAAGTTATTGAGTTATAAACAGGACACTGTTGAGTAGTTGCGGGGGGAGGCCTCTAGGCTATTTGCCCATCCTCCAATTTTTCCACGCTCCTTGGGAAGTACTCCTCCCTTAGCGAAGGAGGGATCGGCCTGCCCCCGCCTCTGCCCTGCAGATCCCTCTTTAAAAGTTTTCGGGATGGGGTAATAGGGGTCTCACCATCTCAATACTATGGTTTACCTAGTTCAATTCTGTATCCGCACACAACAGCCTCGTATCCCGTTCCTCAAAACCCAAAGTGGGCCTGTTCATGCCCTGACAGACATAGCGAATGCATTTGCACAGTATTATACCACATTATACAATTTGGACTCCTCCACTGAGATCTCTAAAGCCCCAAGACCGCAGATTGAGCAGTTCCTGGCTTCCCTTCCCCTCCCTGTCCTATCAGAGGAAGATGCTCAAGACCTTTCAAGCCCACCAACCGCCGAAGAACTGAAACAAGCAATTTCCTCGCTACAGTTAAACAAAGCCCCGGGACTGGATGGGTTTACTACTCTATTCTACAAAACTTACTCCCCGCTGCTGATACCTATCCTCACCAGATTTTTTACATCTGCCTTCACCTCAGGGGGTCTGCGCCCAGAATTCCTTGAGACCTCAATCATCACAATTCCTAAGGAAGGGAAGGACCATTTTTTAGTTTTCAAAAGAGCTTTATTAGCGAAATGTGAAAAATACAGAACATTAATGTAAGTACATTACATTTTCAGTTGTACATAACTTCAAACACTTGTACACTTGTGATTTGTTTGTATCATTTCGCAGTTAGTAAATAGTTCAAATCAAACAGCATAAAGAACTTCGTCAGATACTATAGAAATGTATACTGACTATATTACACAAACATCTAACATCAGCTGTTTAGTGATATCAATTATTTTTACAGAGAAAACATAGGAAAAAGGTATAATTCCTTGGGTACAGATCATATGGCAATAATGACATTTTAGCAGCTTACATATGCTACACAGCTGCAGATAAAGCTGTACTCAGTATAGAAGTAACTGTCTAGGAAGAAAGAGAGAGTGGGATGGGAAGGGACGACCGGGTTTAGAGGAGGGAGTGGAGAAGAATTTTTTTTTTTAAATATATTACAATGGTACCCCATAACCGCAGATATTATCTCCCCGTTAACTCAAAGTCCTCACCCCTCCCAGGTCAGTAGCATCATCTTGTGTGTACTCAGTTTTCCAATTTTGAGATAATGATACCTTTCAAGTCCCAGCAGGTCTGCCACTTTGTTTTTCCACTCCTGAATACTAGGGGTGGTCTGTTTTTTCCAGTATATGGGAATCAAGCTTTTTGCTTCATTGAGCATCACAAGAAGAAGCCTGTACTTATCTTCTCTATTGGTCTTAGGTAGTTGATGATATAGTAAGTAACTCGGGTTGGGAGGAATGATCACTTCAAGAACCCTACTCATTTCAGCCATTATGTCATTCAAGTAAGGTATTAGTAGGGGACAGGTCCACCAAATATGTAAGAGGGTACCATTTTCCCCGCATCCTCTCCAGCATCCCCCATTCGTGTGGGGGTAAATGTGTTTAAATCTTTGGGGAGTCAGGTACCACCAGCTCAACAATTTATATTGTGTTTCCTGGACCCTAGCTGAGATTGAGGCCCGCCTTGTTTTGTCAAAGATTTAGTTCCACTCTTTGGGTCCTATTTCTAGGCCCAGTTCATTTTGCCATGCTTGCGCATAACCCGGAAGATAATCATCTCCACCTTGTTGTAACAGTCTATAAATTTGGGAGATCAGGTGAGTCGGGTGTGTGGTCATTGTGCACAAGTTTTCAAAGTAGGTTTTGCGTCTCGTCAAGTCTGGCTTGGCTTTATGAGTGTCGAAGTAGTGCTTGGTCTGCGCTACTGTGAACCATGAAGTAAAAACTTCACTGTTCCACTCAGATAATTCCACCTGTGACTTCAATTTATCCCGACAAAGTATGTTATATATTGCCGATTCACCAAGGCCATAAGTCTTGTTGGGGAGATTGAGTCTTGATAGAAATTCCATATCGGGGTTTTCTCTAATAGATGTAATTGGCGAGGACGGAGTAGAGACATAGGGGGCTCTTTTAATCAATTTATCCCAACTCAACTTAGCACCTCCTCAATCATTGGGTAGAGTCTGACCGCAGAAGGTCTGTCACTGGGGGGGATCCACGCGAGAGCTCCCAAATTTCCCCTCCTCAGGATCACGCCATCGATCTGAACCCAGGCCTTTTGGGCCAAGTTATGACACCATTCTACCAGTCGTTGAAGGGATATTGCATTGTGATATATTCGCAGATCTGGTATACCCAGTCCGCCTTTGCTCCGAGTCAGGAAAGTAGTTTTCCTATTGATTCTCAGCTTCAGATCTCTCCAAATGTAAGACTCCAGAGCAGATTGTATCTGATGAATAATGTGAGAGGCCGCTGACAAAGGGATAGTCTGCATGACATACAGCACCCGTGGTAGCACATTCATCTTGACCACTCGGATACGGCCTAGCCAAGAAATAGTTTTATTTCTCCAGGATGATACATCTTTAAGAATCTCATCTCTAATGTTTTTGTAGTTCATGTCCACTATCTCCTTTATGCATGGTGTCAGGTAAATACCAAGATATTTCAGTTTGCCATGTGCTATTTTTATTGGGCAGGTGCCTTCTAGGGTCTTAAAGTCGGTGTGGGGGATTGTGACGTTCATAATCTCTGATTTTGAAGGGTTCAGGAGAAAGTTTGATACTTTGCCAAATTGCGTGAACTCTTCTAGGGCCGTTACAAGGGACCCTCTCACGTCCGATATCATAAGTAAGATATCGTCGGCGTACATGGCGAGCTTATGTTCATCGCTCCCCACAGAGATTCCATGCACCTCTGGATTTGCCCGAATTTTACTCGCCAAGACTTCGATTGTCAATGCGAACAAGAGCGGAGAAAGGGGACAGCCCTGCCTTGTCCCATTGCGGATTGCAAAGGCATTGGAGAGTATACCATTCACCCTAACTCTGGCGTTCGGTGACGAATATAAGGACATGATCTTATTTATGAATTTAGAACCTAGACCAAATTTCTCCAGGGTGTGCCGCATAAACACCCAGCTGACCCGGTCGAACGCTTTCTCTGAGTCTGTGGAGATCAGAGCCAGCGGGGTTGTAGTATTATGGGCATGTGTTATAATCTGGAGGACCTTTAGGGTATTATCCCTTGCCTCATGTTTCGGAATGAAGCCCACTTGATCAGTAGAGATCAACTGCGGTAGATATTTGTTGAGGCGATTAGCTATGACTTTCGCCAGGATCTTGATATCCGAATTAAGTAACGATATAGGGCGATAGTTCTCCGGTCTATTGTCTGGTTTGTTTGGCTTGGGGATCACTGTGATATGTGCCTCAAGCATCGAGTGAGGCAGAGCCGGGGAGTCAGATAGCTGGTTAAAAAGAATCAGCATTTCAGGTGCCAGTATATCACCAAATGCTTTATAGTATTTAGCCCCAAATACGTCCGGACCTGGCCTTTTCCCGGATGTCAGATCTTTAATGGCTTGTTTAATTTCAGACAGTGTGAATGGAGACTCCAATCCCTCAGAATCTGGGTCAGAAAGCCTAGGGACCTCCACCCCCCCAAGATATTCAAGTATCTGATGCGTTTCGCGTGCTCGAGAGGAGGGTTCGTCTCTTATCTCATCCACTCTCTGGATGTTATATAGGTTCTCATAATAAGATCCGAAGATCTCAGCGATTGATTTACCATCCTCTTTTGATTCCCCATCAGGGTGAATCATGCTGTATACATAGTGTTTGTTTTTTTCCGCGCTATTGCTCTGGCTAGTAGGCGTCCAGCTTTATCTCCTTGCTCATAAAATTGTTGCCTCAAAATTAAGGCCGCTTTTTGGTAGTTTACTTGGAGGAACTTCATGAGTTACGATCTCGCCTGAACCAAGGTCTTGGTTAATGTAACATCCGTTGGCGTTCTTTTATGTGCGTGCTCTGCCGTTTCTACCTCAGCTAGCAAGCTGCGATATTTCACTCTCCTCCTCCTAACCAGTCCAGCCTTCTGCTTGAGAAAGAGGCCTCTGATTGTGCATTTATGAGCCTCCCAGACCACTGTGGGCTGGGAGCCCGAGTCTCTGTGTATTTGGAAGTATTCTGTCAGCGCCTTCTCTATTTCCAATTTGAAAACTGGATCCTCCAGCAGGAGGTCATCCATCTTCCAGATGTAAGGTGTGGCTGGTGCATTAGATCATAACACAGTACAAGTGACCGGCGCATGGTCTGACCATGTAATGGGAAGTATGTTACTGCTTGTAGAGAGTGTGAGTCCGACAGTGTCCGTAAACCAGTAATCTATTCTGGAGTATTTTCTATGTGGGTGGGAGTAAAATGTGTAATTCTTAGAGGAGGGGTGGTGTGACCGCCAAATGTCGTGTAGTGTTGCGTCTCTGAGGGTGGACATCATACGTTTGAGAGATTTATGGGGGATGCTGGAAAGTCCGTCAGAGGTGTCTAGGGTTGGGTCCAGAGAGGCATTTAGATCACCACCCAGGAACAGGATACCAGATTGTACCTCGAGCACTCTGTGTATAACCTTTTGAAAGAAGACCTGCTGAAATTGATTAGGGCAATAAACATTAACTAGTGTTATGGGCCTATTGTATATTGAGCCTGTGAGAATCAGGTATCTACCCTCTGGGTCCCTGTATATTTGTGCAAGTTGGAATGGCAAATCCGCACTGAAAAGGACACCCACCCCATTCTTTTTCTGGGGGCCAGAGGCGAAAAAGGCCAGGGGGTACTGTCGGCTAAACCAGCGAGGTTCATGGCCTGTCGCAAAGTGCGTTTCTTGTAAGTAGATGACATTACCCCACTGTCTATGCAAGTCTCTCATTACCATAGAACGTTTAGCTGGACTATTCAGGCCCTTTGCATTTATAGAAATTAGTTTTATGTGGCGGGACATAACTCCCGAGCGCGGGTTCACCATTTTAAAAAAGAAAAAAAAAAGGGGGGGGGGAGGGGAAAGGGTAACAGGGGGTAAAGAAGGAGGAGAAGAGGGTAGGTTAAGGTTAGGAAAAAGAATACGTACTAGCGGGGAATAGGAGAGAACGAGTTACGTCACAGTAATAAAAGCCTAAATGTCATCCAATCTGTGTGACAAAATCTTTGTTATAGTAAGAAACCGTATCTTATATTGTACAGATATAGATCCGTCTAGGAAAGAACAGATAACAACAATAAACAACAAAAGCAGGGGTAGTGTTCCCTGCCTGCTTACACTACATATATGTTCAACAACAGTAATAAGTGCATTTAGAAAGTGCATGTTCCACGACTTACCCTTCATATATTTAAGAGAGAGCTCCTATGTCGAGCCTCCTGCCAAGCTCCAGGGGAGAACCTTATATGGGATCGTTAATCTGTACGTTAAAAATCCTTTTCCCTTCTGGAACCTGACACTATTCAGTGATTGCCTTTCGGTGTTCTCTATACCTGTGGCAGACTAGACACTTATCTTCTACCTATTGGTTCATTGGGTGTTCATTGGGCAAGAGACCCCTGTGAGGATTGATATGGTGTTATCTAGAAAAAGGGAAAACTGATGGCTGTGGTTCCCTCAGTCGCCGCCAATTGGCCGTAGGGGCTAGATGACATTGTTTGTACAGAAATATTCACTTCCTAGATACGAGCCTATCGGCCAGGGGGCTGCAATTGTATTATTTTTCTTAACCATCAGCTCCTGGCTATTACTTAGTCAAGCATGACTACTTCTCTTTAACACTAGGACAAGGGATAAATACGTGTGTCCAGCCAGCCACAGGGGTCGGGGTAACTATGCCCTGAAACAAGTCTCATTTGTATTGTATCTTGGAGAATCTTAATCAGCTCCCTGTACCTAAGGGGATGCTATCTATATATAGGTCTAGTGCAATACCCAAGTGAAGCAGAACACTTCAAAATAATGATCGTTTAAGTTATACACTTTTCGTGAGTCACCCTCCATATATTTAATAAGGGACTTATGTCAAGAACTTCTGGTACCTACTCCAGAAGAACATTACTGTGGAACCAGAGACTCGTACCCCGGGGTATCTACTTACTAATTAAGGGGTTATGCTATTTATTAGACTCTTAACAGTGCTCCCTTGATTTGCCGCAAGCTAGTTAGTGTTCCCCCACCTGTCTGTGCGTGATAGGCTGAGACAATTGAGTATCATCCCAATCGAATCTTACTAAAATACAGGGATGAGGTGGCTATATCTTTAGGATCGGACTCTGAACCGTGAGACAATTACTTACAACTATGCAAACATATGTAAATACATCACAACCATATTAGCACAGGAACTATATACATTCACCTGGTACTGCTACCAGTAACACTATATAAATTAACCACAGGGGCTAGCATCAATCAGGACATGAAACAAATTTCAACACCATTAGGTTATAACTTATCTGAGTCAGCTCTCAATGTCCAGGAAATTAAGACCCATTTCTAGGTCTACTGCTAGGAAAGGTAAGTCGCAACATCAAAGTAATGATAGAAGAATGTCCCTTATGCTCAGTCCGGAATATGTTGCAGGCCACTGGGTTCCCCATCTGCTGGACCCTCTGGGGCCACAGGGGCTTTCATAGGAAGTCTTATATTAAGTCCCAAAGCCTGGTTGAAGGATGGGAGGTCTGTTGGGGTCTTGAGGACATGTGTGACATTATTTTTAGTGACCATGAGGCTAGTAGGAAAACCCCATCTATATGGGATTCTGTTGGCTTTCAAAGCAGAGGTAACAAACCTGAGGTCTCTCTTCTTTTGGAGAGTAGTTGGGCTCAGATCCGAATATACTTGCAGCTCCACACCTCTGAATTCTATCTGTTGCTTGTTTCTAGCCAGTCTCAGCACCTCTTCTTTTTTCTTGAAGGATAGTAGCTTTAAGATGATGTCTCTGGGCGGGGCCTGTCCTGGGGGTTTAGGGCGCAGCGCCCTGTGTGCCCTTTCAATCTGAATCTCAGGTCCCACAACTTCATTTCTGAGATATTTGAAAAATCTTGAATATATTCTTGTATAGCAGGAGGTTCTATTGACTCTGGAACTCCCCGCAGTCTGAGGTTGTTCCTCCTACTGCGGTTCTCAAGGTCCTCTATTCTTTCTAATAACGTATGTACTGTGCTCTCTTGCGCCTGTAGAAAACTGGCTTGATGCTGGAGGTCAGAACTGAGTGCCTCATGTTTTTCCTCTACTTGAGTTACTCTGCGGTCAACAGCTGAGATATCTCGTTTGAGCTCATGAAACATAGATTTAAAATCCCTCATGGCCTCTTTTTTGTCTGCTTTGGAAGAAAGAAGCTTTATGTCCTCTTTGGTCACACAGTTCTGGTGGGTAGGCATTATTTCAGAGCTATGAATCTGTGCAGATGTATCTTTCTGGTGTGTCTCAGGTCTCCTTAAAGGAGCTGCAGGTTCATTAGCTATTAAGTAATTGTCCATCACTGTGGTTTGGGAATTTTTAGGCAGCCTGGTGTGTCTTTTATTAGACATTACATAAGCACAACTAATCTGAGCTTTGTGAGTTGGGAGTGGGGTAACAAGCCCAGCAACAGATGTTTTGCAGTCAAATATATCTTTGTAGGGTAGCTGTACTGAGATGTATGTGGCTTTTGTTATGCTATATATAGTTAGGTTTCTCCCAAGGGGACCGTTATGACCTGTAGCACTGAAAATTTTGAGAAGTCTGCTGAAAGAGGCACTGTTCTGTTCTGCACTGTGTATAGTTTATCAGACTGGCTATGTTGTCACTGCACTCATCAATTTTGCAGCCTATACGGTTGCAGATCAGGCTGCCAGTGGTTGTAAAAACTCTGTCGTTCCCTTATAATAAACCCCTTTCTCAGAGCCTGCTAGTGAACCCTCCGGTTAGGAACTGGGAGGGGGTAGACAAGTACAGTACCCTGCAAGTAATAGATGAGGGGCAGCGTTCTCACCCACCACGTGGTTCTTCCTATGGGTCTGATGTTGCGATCCCACTTGGGCTCACTCCACTCCGAAGCTGTGTCTGGGGTCACTACGAGGGAGACCGATGTCCGGTAAGTAGTCCTCTTTGGTCACAGCCTGTAAGCAGTCTCACCCGGCACAGCCGTTGGGTCCCACGCTATGTACGCTACAGCGCACAGGCCCACCGCAGGTCAGATCGATTCTGGTGTTGTGCCAATTCAGTTTGTTTCAGTCACTGTGATGCACCGCTCGTGATCCACCACCCAGCCCGTGAAGCCGACTGTTGATTAAAGGTATTCGCCTGCGGTAGCCACCTCTGGGTGTATTCAGGCCTATCCACGGCGGCGTTGATTCCAGATGCAGCAAAGCGGTCTTATGTGCAATCACAGAGTTGCGAAAGGTGTCTCAGATTAGAGAATTAAATTTAGGATGTTCGAAAATGCTATATTCTGCTTGAAATTATTTAGTATATGCACTTATTTTAGTGTAAGCTCGGCAGGGACCTCAGAGATTTTTTAGAAAGCAGCCATACTCAGCTATGGCTAGGCTCCGCCCCCGGGAAGGACCATTTTTTATGCAAAAGTTAGAGGCTGATCTCTCTCATAAACGTTGACATAAAGCTATATGCCAAAATACTGGCCACCAGATTAAATAGATTCCTTCCGGAACTAATTGGACCAGGTTGGATTTATCCCTGGCAGGCAGGGCCCGATAACACGAGACGCCTCTTGAACATTTTCACCGAAGCCGCAGGGATTGAGATCCCCCTTCTCGCCCTGTCAATGGACGCAGAAAAAGCATTTGACAGGGTGAGATGGGACTATATGTTCTCGGCTTTAGCAGCATTTGGCCTTCCCAAGTCCTTCATTACTGCAGTAGGATCCTTGTATTCTTGCCCCACGGCAAGGGTAAGGGGCCTGGATGTTTGCTCTGACACAGTGCGGATCGAAACGGCACAAGGCAGGGCTGCCCCCTGTCCCCCCTACTTTTTGCCCTTGCCATCGAACCACTAGCAGCGGCAATCAGGCTATCAACCCAAATTAGGGGTCTAGTCCTTCATGACACCCCCAGAAACTAGCTCTCTATGCGGACGACCTGACCCTTTCCATCATAGAGCCGGAAGAGTCCCTTCCCGCACTATTTGACCTCCTAGCCAAGTTTGGTAGTATTTCTTACTACAAACTGAACCTCAGTAAAACTGAAGCCTACCCTCTAAACTTAGGAGGAGATATAAACTCCAATGGTCCATATCAGGCCTCAAACACCTTGGGGTTTTTCTGTCCCATGATACTAGTCCTATCTAAGAACTTTCACTCCTTTCTCACCCAGCTCCAAAAGGACTTGTGTTCCAGAAGGTATGACGAAATCTCCTGCGGCTATATCACGAGTTTGGCGTTACCCTTAAAAAGCAGCGTTGAGAGGTCCCAACGCTGCTTTTTAACGCCCACTGGTATTACGAGTCAGGCAGGTACAGGTGTACCGCTCACTTTTCTTCCGCGACTCGAGGCTACCGCAAATCCCCTTACGTCAATTGTGTATCCTATCTTTTTAATGGGATTTGCCTAGCGCTGGTATTACGAGTCTTGGAAGAAGTGAGCGTTACAGCCTCTACCTCCAAGACTCCTACCGCATTTAAAAGTCAGTAGTTAAAGGGCCATTATACACTCATTTTTTCTTTGCATAAATGTTTTGTAGATGATTTATAAAGCCCATAAAGTTTTTTTGTTTTTTTAAATGTATAATTTTGCTTATTTTTAAAGAACATTGCTCTGATTTTCAGACTCCTAACCAAGCCCCAAAGTTTTATTTGAATACCGTCAGCTACCTTCTCCAGCTTGCTCCCGTTTGTGTAAAGGCTCTTTTCATATGCAAAAGAAGGGGGAGGGGGGGAGTGTCTTATTTCCCACTTGCAGTGGGCTTTCCAAATGCCTTTTCAACAGAGCTAAACTGAAAGCTTCTAAGTTTTTAAACCATTTTATACTGGATTTTTATATCAGTATCTGTGCATCTTATTCTTTATAGTAGTGTCTATTACATGCAGTTATATGAAAATGAGTGTATACTGTCCCTTTAATAGTTTTATGGGCTAACGCCGGAACATAAAGCTCTTAACTAAAGTGCTATAAAGTACACTAACACCCATAAACTACCTATTAACCCCTAAACCGAGCCCCCCCCCACCTCGCAAACACTAAAATAAAAAATTTTAACCCCTAATCTGCCGACTGGACATCGCTGACACCTACATTATAGTTATTAACCCCTAATCTGCCCCCCAACATCGCCACAACTATATTAAATTTATTAACCCCTAATCTGCTGCCGCCAACGTCGCCGCCACTATAATATAGTTATTAACCCCTAAACCTAAGTCTAACCCTAACCCCCCTAACTTAAATATAATTTAAATTAAACAAAATTAATTTAACATAATTAAATAAATTAATCCTATTTAAAACTAAATACTTACCTATAAAATAAACCCTAAGCTAGCTACAATATAACTAATAGTTACATTGTAGCTAGCTAAGGATTTATATTTATTTTACAGGCAACTTTGTATTTATTTTAACTAGGTACAATAGTTATTAAATACTGGTAGTTATTAACTATTTAATAACTACCTAGCTAACCTAAGTACAAAATTACCTGTAAAATAAATCCTAACCTATGTTACAATTACACCTAACACTACACTATCATTAAAATAATTACCTAAACTACCTACAATTAATTACAATTAAATGAAATAAACTAAATTACGAAGAAACCCCCCCCCCACTAAATTACAGAAAATAAAAAAAGAATTACAAGAATTTTAAACTAATTACACCTAATCTAATCCCCCTAATAAAATAAAAAAGCCCCCCAAAATAATAAAATTTCCCTACCCTATACTAAATTACAAATAGCCCTTAAAAGGGCCTTTTGCGGGGCATTGCCCCAAAGTAATCAGCTCTTTTACCTGTAAAAATAAGAATACAATGCCCCCCCCCAACATTACAACCCACCACCCACAAACCCCTACTCTAAAACCCACCAAATCCCCCCTTAAAAAAAATAACACTAACCCCCTGAAGATCACCCTACCATGAGCCGTCTTAACCAAGCCGGGCACAAGTGGTCCTCCATACGGCAGAAGTCTTCATCCGATCGGGGCAGAAGAGGTCCTCCAGACGGCAGAAGGCTTCATCCAGGCTGCTTCTTCTATCTTCATCCTTCCGGAGCGGAGCGGGTCCATCTTCAATCCAGCCGACGCAGAGCCATCCTCTTCAAATGAAGTCCTAACGAAGAATGAAGGTTCCTTTAAATGACGTCATCCAAGATGGCGTCTCTTGAATTAAGGTAGGAAAAATCCTATTGGCTGATGCTATCAGCCAATAGGATTGACCTTGCATTCTATTGGCTGATTGGAACAGCCAATAGAATGCGAGGTCAATCCTATTGGCTGATTGGATCAGCCAATCGGATTGAACTTCAATCCGATTGGCTAATTAAATCAGCCAATAGGATTTTTCCTACCTTAATTCCGATTGGCTGATAGGATTCTATCAGCCAATCGGAATTCAAGGGATGCCATCTTGGATGACGTCATTTAAAGGAACCTTCATTCTTCGTTAGGACTTCGTTTGAAGAGGATGGCTCCACGTCGGCTGGATTGAAGATGGACCCGCTCCGCTCCGGAAGGATGAAGATAGAAGATGCAGCCTGGATGAAGCCTTTTGCCGTCTGTAGGACCTCTTCTGCCCCGATCGGATGAAGACTTCTGCCATATGGAGGACCACTTGTGCCCGGCTGGGTGAAGACGGCTCAAGGTAGGGTGATCTTCAGGGGGTTAGTGTTAGGTTTTTTAAGGGGGGATTGGGTGGGTTTTAGAGTAGGGGTGTGTGGGTGGTGGGTTGTAATGTTGGGGGGGTATTGTATTCTTTTTTTTTTACAGGTAAAAGAGCTGATTACTTTGGGGCAATGCCCCGCAAAAGGCCCTTTTAAGGGCTATTTGTAATTTAGTATAGGGTAGGGAAATTTTATTATTTTGGGGGGCTTTTTTATTTTATTAGGGGGATTAGATTAGGTGTAATTAGTTTAAAATTCTTTCTTTTTTTATTTTCTGTAATTTAGTGGGGGGGGGGGTTTCGTAATATAGTTTATTTCATTTAATTGTAATTAATTGTAGGTAGTTTAGGTAATTATTTTAATGATAGTGTAGTGTTAGGTGTAATTGTAACTTAGGTTAGGATTTATTTTACAGGTAATTTTGTACTTATTTTAGCTAGGCATTTATTAAATAGTTAATAACTATTTAATAACTATTGTACCTAGTTAAAATAAATACAAAGTTGCCTGTAAAATAAATATAAATCCTAACGCCTAGATTTACAGTTTGGCGTTAGCCGTCAAAAGCAGCGTTAAGGGGTCCTAACGCTGATTTTTAACGCCCGCTGGTATTTAGAGTCAGCCAGGAAAGGGTCTACCGCTCATTTTCTTTCCACGACTCGAGGCTACCGCAGATCCCCTTACGTCAATTGCGTATCCTATCTTTTTGCGTATTCCAATCAGCCAATAGAATGCAAACTCAATCCGATTGGCTCAGCCAATCGGATTGAACTTCAATCTGATTGGTTGATTGAATCAGCCAATCAGATTTTTCCTACCTTAATTCCGATTGGCTGATAGAATCCTATCAGCCAATCGGAATTCGAGGGACGCCATCTTGGATGACGTCCCTTAAAGGAACCGTCATTTGTCGTTAGTCCGTCGGTTGAAGAGGATGGCTCCGCGTCGGCTGGCTGGAAGATGGCTCCGCTCCGGATGGATGAATACAGAAGACGCCGCCTCGATGAAGACTTCTACCGGATGGAGGACCTCTTCTTCGCCGCTTGGGTGAAGAGTTCGGCCCGGTTGGGTGAAGACGACTCAAGGTAGGGAGATCTTCAGGGGGTTAGTGTTAGGTTTTTTTAAGGGGGGTTTGGGTGGGTTAGAGTAGGGGTATGTGGGTGGTGGGTTATAATGTTGGGGGGGTTTGTCTTTTTATTTACAGGTAAAAGAGCTGATTACTTTGGGGCAATGCCCCGCAAAAAGCCGTTTTAAGGGCTGGTAAAAGAGCTGATTACTTTGTAATTTAGGATAGGGTAGGGCATTTTATTATTTTGGGGGGCTTTTTTATTTTATTAGGGGGCTTAGATTAGGTGTAATTAGTTTAAACTTCTTGTAATATTTTGTTATTTTCTGTAATTTAGTGTTTGTTTGTTTTTGTACTATAGTTTAGTTAATTTAATTTTATTTAATTGTAGGTAGTTTAGTTAATTAATTTAATTATAGAGTAGTGTTAGGTGTATTTGTAACTTAGGTTAGGATTTATTTTACAGGTAATTTTGTAATTATTTTAACTAGGTAGCTATTAAATAGTTAATAAATATTTAATAGCTATTGTACCTAGTTAAAATAAATACAAAGTTGCCTGTAAAATAAATATAAATCCTAAAATAGCTACAATGTAACTATTAGTTATATTGTAGCTATATTAGGGTTTATTTTATAGGTAAGTATTTAGTTTTAAATAGGATTAATTTATTTAATTATAGGAATATTATTTCGTTTTATTTAAATTATAATTAATTTAGGGGGGGTAGGGTTAGGGTTAGAGTTAGGTTTAGGGGTTAATAACTTTATTATAGTAGCGGCGACGTTGGTGGTGGCAGATTAGGGGTTAATAATTGTAGGTAGGTGGCGGCGATGTTAGGGAGGGCAGATTAGGGGTTAATAAAATGTATTCTAGTGTTTGCGAGGCGGGAGTGTGGCGGTTTAGGGGTTAATAACTTTATTATAGTGGCAGCGGTGTCCGGTCAGCAGATTAGGGGTTAATAATTGTAGTTAGGTGGCGGCGATGTTGGGGGCGGCAGATTAGGGGTTTAAAGCTATAATGTAGGTGGCGGCGGTGTCCGGAGCGGCAGATTAGGGGTTAATAATATAATGCAGGTGGCGACGATGTCGGGGACGGCAGATTAGGGGTTAATAAGTGTAAGGTTAGGGGTGTTTAGACTCGGGGTTCATGTTAGGGTGTTAGGTGTAGACTTAGAAAGTGTTTCCCCATAGGAAACAATGGGGCTGCGTTAGGAGCTGAACGCTGCTTTTTTGCAGGTGTTAGATTTTTTTTCAGCCGAAACTGCCCCATTGTTTCCTATGGGGATATCGTGCACGAGCACGTTTTTCCAGCTTACCGCTACCGTAAGCAACGCTGGTATTAAGGGTTGAAGTGGGGCTAAATTATGCTCAACGCTCACTTTTCAGAGCCTAACGCAGCCATTCAGACAACTCTAAATACCAGCGTTGTCTTAAGGGTGCGCTGGGAAAAAAAAGGAGCGTTAGCAACGCAGCTCTTTACCGACAAAACTCTAAATCTAGGCGTAAGCTAGCTACAATGTAACTATTAGTTATATTGTAGTTAGCTTAGGGTTTATTTTATCGGTAAGTATTTCGTTTTAAATTATGTTAAATTAATTTCGTTTAATTTAAATTATATTTAAGTTAGGGGGGTTTTAGGGTCAGGGTTACACTTAGGTTTAGGGGTTAATACATTTAATATAGTGGCGGTGACATTGGGGGTGGTAGATTAGGGGTTAATAAGTGTAGTTAGGTTGCGGCGACGTTGGGGGGGGCAGATTAGGAGTTAATAACTATAATGTAGGTGTCGGCGATGTTGGGGGCATCAGAATATGGGTTCATAAGTATAATGTAGGTGGCGGCGGGGTCCGGAGCGGCAGATTAGCGGTTAATAATATAATGCAGGGGTCAGCGATGTCGGGGGCGGCAGATTAGGGGTTAATAAGTGTAAGATTAGGGGTGTTTAGACTCGGGGTTCATGTTAGGGTGTTAGGTGTAGACAGAACTTTTATTTTCCCAAAGGAAACAATGGGGCTGCTTTTTTGCAGGTGTTTCCTATGGGGAAATTGTGCACGAGCACGTTTTGCCAGCTTACCACTACCGTAAGCAATGCTGGTATCGAGTTGAGATGTGGAGCTAAATTTTGCTCAACGCTCACTTTTCTGAGGCTAACGCCGGTTTGCAGAAAACTCGTAATACCAGCGTTGGCTTAAGGGAGCGGTAAGAAAAAAAGGCTCGTTAGCACCGCACACCATTACCGACAAAACTCATGATCTAGCCGCTGGTTTGGGAGAATTGCAGCGATTAAGATGATGCAACGTCCCAAATTGACATACTTTTTCAAATGTCTGCCGATAAAGATCCCACTCTCATTGATCAACAAATTTCCAGCTGTGTTTAAGCGGTACATTTGAAACGGGAAGAGGCCCCGTATTGCAGCATCTCTATTACAACGCCCAGTCCTGGCTGGAGGCCTTGGTCTCCCAAGTGTGAGACTTTACTATGAAGCTGCACTTCTTTCCCATATATCAGAATGGAACACTAAAGAGGCCGTCCCCCGCTGGCTCGAGCTAGAACAGGCCTCCTTACCAGCCCATCTAACCCTGATGGACCTTCTCTGGATCCCTTCCCACTGCGTCGCAAACTTCCCGATCCATAACAAAATCATACAGCACTGCAGGACCTCCTGGTTACGTCTTCGTCATCACGCCTTGGTCTCCCTCCATCCTTTACCTTGTCATTCAATATCAATTCTCCTGCTGGGCTTCCCACTCGTGGGCCAAGTGGTACGTCAAGCTCTCTCCACTCCTAAATTGATGGACCTATTCTCGGGGGGAAACCCAGTGCCCCTAGAGGACCTAGTCAACACCCATGCCATCTAGCCCAGGTTCAGATTTGACCTGCTAAGGTTTCTTTCTATTTTGAGGTCGTGGGGCTTCATGACTACCCCTCCCAGACCACTGACACCCTGGGAATCCCGGATGTCTGCAGGCTCCCAACACATCTCCCCCTTATCCTCCCACTACCAGATCCTTCTCGACACCTCCAAACTTAATAAAACCAGACAGATGACAGCTTGGGAGAGGGATTGGTGAGTGGAACTATCAATTGAAGACTGGACTGATGCAATTCAGCACACCAAATCATCAATCCACTGCATGATGCTATACGAACTGTTCTACAAGTTACTGACCAGATGGCACTATGTGCCCAAGAAGCTACATAAAATGCTCCCAAGCAGCTCCCCCTCTGCTGGAGAGGCTGCAAGCAAGTGGGTGACCCCGATCACATTGCACCATTGTGGAGTAAACTGGAGGTCTTATGCAACCGTTTAGGTCTGTTAACGTCATTACCTCCGGAAACAGCCCTGGTACATGCCGGGCTTCGGCTCCTCTCCGCGCCTAGCCGCGCTCTTCTGATCATGATAACAATGGCAGCGAAACTGCTAATAGCCCGCAATTGGAAGAAACCAAACCCCCCTAACTGGCAGGTCCTAATCCAATTTATCTCCTACTTTCGGTCTATGGAGCTACGTATACAGCTCCCGCCAACAAATAGACCTCTATGCCTTGATTTGGGAGCCCTGGGACTCACTGGGGGAAGATGCGATTCACTCCATGTAAAGGAACGGTATCCGCTACCTAAAGATGTTCATGCCAGTCGGGAGGGGACTGTATCATTCCCCCCCCTAAGATAGGCAGATCATATCAGGAATCCCCCCCCTCTTCTTTAAACTCCCCCCCTTTTTTATCTCACTCTCCTCTACCTTCCCTCCCCCATACCCCCCCCCACCTCATTGCCCAACCTCTACATGGGATTTTACCATCACTAGCCTCCCCCTTATCCCTAGACATGCAAGCGCTTGCTGACAATCACCCTGACTTATTCTCTGACCTACAACTTCTTTGTGAAAATTACTTCTCTAAAAATGGTTAAAAATATATTCATATTGTTGAAAACTTTCTGTATGTTGAGCACTATACCTGTATAGGTTGACTGTATTCTGCATTGACTCTAGATTACCACATGTACAATACATGAACTGGAAGGTCCTCTTCCATCATGCTTCTGTCTTCATATGATATTGTAATACTCTTTGTACATTGCTTGGTGAAATCGACCTCAATAAAATTATTCTTTAAAAAAAAAAAAAATTAATCCTATTCTAATACCCCGTTTTAAAAAACCCCACCCCAAAATAAAAGAACCCTAATCTATAATAAACTACCAATAGCCCTTAAAAAGGCCTTATGTAGGGCATTGCCCTAAAGAAATCAGCTATTTTTTTAAAAATAAAAACAAACACCCCCTAGCATTACAACCCCCACCCCCCAAACCCACAAAATAAAAAAACCTAACTAAAAAAACCTAATCTACCCATTGCCCTGAAAAGGGCATTTGTATGGGCATTGCCCTTAAAAGGGCATTCAGCTCTCTTTCTTGCCCTTAAAAGAGCATTCAGCTCTTTTAAGACAAGCCCAAACAGTAATCTAAAAAAAAAAAACACCCCAAAAAAACTTTAAAAAACCTAACACTGACCCCTCTTTAGGAACTCACAGTTGCTGAAGTCCGGCTTGAACGATCTTCATCCCAGCGGGTCCATCTTCATCGAGGCGGCTCTATCTTCATCCAGGCGGCTCCATCTTCATCCATCGAGGGGCCGGCATCTTCTTCATCCCTGCGGAGGAGGAGCGGTCGATGCGCGGAGGTCCAGGCAAAGGTCCAAGGCGGAGCTCCATCGATCCGACGTGGAGATCCTCTTCATGCGATCGTCTGTGGCACACTGAGGATTCAAATGCAAGGTACCGCTTTTATACTGGGGGTACCATTGCATTCCTATTGGCTGAAAAATTTAAATCAGCCAATAGGAATTAGAGCTGCTAAAATCCTATTGGCTGTTCAAATCAGCCAATAGGATTTAAGCAGCTCTCATTCCTATTGGCTTATTCGTAAGTGTTCATGAAGTAGAGCTTGTGTGATAGTGAGTTGTAGGTTTCGAATGTAAGAGAGAGATCTCCAAATTGCCTGGACCTCCCTGCACTCCCACCATATATTTTTGTATGTACCTATTTCATTACATCCCCTATAGAATAGTCTGGATTTGTTATGAGTCATGTGTGAAGTTCTTAGAGGAGTCAAGTACCACCTAAATATTGTTTTCAAGGAATTCTCTTTTAGATCTGCACTCAGCTTGCTTCTAGTTGCCGAGCTGAAGACACTGTACCATGTTTCCTTGTCTAAGGTAATCTCTAGCTCTTTTTCCCATTTGATCATTACAGAGTTTTTGGGTGTATCCCTAATTTTTTGTATGGCTACATAAATAGTAACATAGTAGATGAGGTTGAAAAAAAGACTGAAGCCCATCAAGTTCAACCTATACAAGTCTAAAATACTTACAAAAAGGTCCAGTTAATCTTAAATAATCCCACTAAAAGGTGACCCATTGAATACTAGCAATCATATCCATGAATTTTGTTTCTAGACAGAAATGTATCCAAATGTATCTAGGGTATTGGCATTCACTACCTCTTTTGGTAATGAGTTCAACAATTTTATTGCTCTTACAGTGAAAAATTGTTTCTCCTTTCCTCCAACCTTAAATTGTGACCTCTTGTCATAATTTTCTTGGAATAAACAGAGCTTCTGCCATCTCTGTATATGGGCCTTGAATATATTTATATAAAGTAATTATGTCACCTCTTAAGCGCCTTTTTTTCTAAAGAAAACAGACCCAGTTTGGCTAGCCTCTCCTCATAGCTTAAATTCTCCATTCCCCTTATTAGCTTTGTGGCCCTTCTCTGAACTTTCCTTTCATGTAATTAGTCCATGAGCTAGTGACGTATGGGATATACATTCCTACCAGGAGGGGCAAAGTTTCCCAAACCTTAAAATGCCTATAAATACACCCCTCACCACACCCACAATTCAGTTTTACAAACTTTGCCTCCCATGGAGGTGGTGAAGTAAGTTTGTGCTAGATTCTACGTTGATATGAGCTTCGCAGCAGGCTGGAGCCCGGTTTTCCTCTCAGAGTGCAGTGAATGTCAGAGGGATGTGAAGAGAGTATTGCCTATTTGAATTCAATGGTCTCCTTCTACGGGCTCTATTTCATAGGTTCTCTGTTATCGGTCGTAGAGATTCATCTCTTACCTCCCTTTTCAGATCGACGATATACTCTTATATACCATTACCTCTACTGATTCTCGTTTCAGTACTGGTTTGGCTGTCTACTATATGTAGATGAGTGTCTTAGGGTAAGTAAGTCTTATTTTATTATGACACTCTAAGCTATGGTTGGGCACTTTCTATGTAAAGTTCTAAATATATGTCTTTAAACTTATATTTGCCATGATTCAGAATAATCAGTATTCCTTTAAAATCCAGACTGTCAGTTTCATTATTTGGGATAATGCATTTTAATTCAATTTATTTTTCTTTACCTTGAAAATTTTCAATTGATCATTTTTCCCTGTATGCTGTTAGGCTCACGGGGGCAGAAAATGTTTCTTTTTATTGCGTCATTCTTGGCGCAGACTTTTTTGGCGCAAAAATTTCGTCATTTCCGGCGCCGTAGTTGACGCCGGAAGTTGTATTCTGTTAACGTCATTTTTGACGCATGTGTATTCAGACATTTTTTTGCGCCAAAAAATGTGGGCGTCGGTTCTGGCGTCAGAGGATGTGGCGTCATACTTGGCGCCAAATATATGGGCGTTGTATTTAGCGCCAATAATGTGGGCGTCATATTTGGCGCCAACAAAATGTGGGCGTATTTTTTGTTTCACTTTTTTTCCTCACATTATTTAAACCTCACTTTTTTATTGCTTCTGGTTTCTAGAAGCTTATTATTTTGCATTCTTTTCCCATTCCTGAAACTGTCATTTAAGGAATTTGATAATTTCGCTTTAAATATTGTTTTTTTCTATTACATATTGCAAGATTTCACTGTTCCTGTTTCAAAACAATCTAAGAGGATTCCTGTTGACTGAGTTCAGTCCTACCAAAGCTAAGTTCATTTATTTTAAATGTTATGAATGTTTATCTTTAGCTGTGGTTTGTAATAAGTTATCATGATAAACTTTTACATGCAGAATCCATTAGTATTTATGCTTTATATATTGCCATTCTTTTTACATCTTATGTACAAGAAATATTTAGAAGATTTATAAGAAATATTTTTCTGATTCTATTTTAAAGGCTTTGTCTGACATCGTGCCTTCTAATAAAATTTTTAGGTCTTTTTCAAACTTCTTTTTTATTTATTGAAGTTTCAAATGACCAACAACATACTGATTTATCCTTCTCTGATGATGTTTTTTCTCATTCAGAATTTTCTTCATCAGATATGGACACTAACAAATCTACTTTTTTATTTTATTTTTTTATTAAAGTACATTTTTTCTTTGTTGAAAAGGTGCTGATTATTTTGGATATTAAGGTAACTAGTTCTTTTTCAAGACTAGCTAACACTATTTCTGCTTATTTATTCTTCTGTGTTTTCAGAGGTTTTTTTCCAATTCCTCATACTAGGGAATGGAATAGGCTGAGAATTTTCTTTTATTCCTTCTTCAAAGGTTTTAAACTATATTCTTTGCCGGCAGTTAAATTCAATTTGGAGGGTTCTCCAATTTATTGGGGCTATCTCTACTCCTACTAATTATGCTATTGTTTCTATAGCAAAATAGTATTTATTTTCCTTTAGATGGTTGTATCTTATTTATGGAAAATTATTTAGTTTCAGGTACTTTTCTTGGACCTGTGATTTATTTGGATGATGTGGCAATTGCTTCATTTTTTCTGTTTACTTTAAGATCAAGTATCAGATTATGATTTATTTTAGCATTGTTAAAGGGACAAAATTTACCAGACTAGGTGCTGTTGCATTTGTCTTGTTGTTTTGCATTTATTGATTATGCAAGTCCAGTGTATTGACTGGTCCTTTAACTGGACTATCATGCTAATAATTTCATTTGTGTCTTCATTTTATTGAATATTTTCGCAAATGAGGTTTAATCTATGTCTTTAGCTGTTTTAGCTAGAAGAATTTTGTGATTTCTAAAAATCCATATTTCTTTTGTTCTAAGATAATCAATTATTTGTTTTATAATTGGATTCAATTCTTAACTGTTACTCTGGGCTTCAAGATTGAGTTCTAAGACTAAAACTTTAAGCTTATACTAGTTTGGTTGTTCTTATTAAGGAACGAATTTCTAAATTCTTTCCCAAGTAACATGTTTTTAATTGGAAATTTTTCAGTTCGAAATCAGCTCCCTAAAATTGCGATGTACGTGCCGTATTCCAGCTTGGCTGGCAAGGGGCAGGTTAAGACTTTTTGAAATTTATTTGGTTCTATTCGGTCCAAATTTCTTTGATTTTATTCCAGTAAGGCTAACACTTTCTTTAAGTGTGTTTCGGTCCTATATATTTTAGGTGATCACCCGTGGGGTTCAAGCGCTGCTCAGACCTGGAATCTTCTGGGGTATTTCTTCCAGTTCCATTTTTAGGAACTGGGTTTTGGAGTTTTATTCAAACTAATCTGACTTTTTTTGGTCAGTGATAGCATTATTTGTTTTCATTAGATACAATAAATGCATATTTTCATTTTTCTGTTTTCATTCAGATTATTTTCTGAGGATGCGGAATCTCATATGATTCACTTTGTTCTTCCAGGACATAGTTAGAGGATCTTTTTTTCAAAAGCTCTTGATTCCTCACACAAGGGTCACCTTTTTTAGGTTTCCAGATAGTTTGTGTCACTGTCTTTGTCTCTATCAGACAAGGGACAATTTTATTGGGTTCCGTCTGTCGGTACCTTTAGTCTCTATTATTTCCTTCAGTTGCTATATATGCATAGAAGTTTTAGCTCTTATGGCCACAGCATTGGATTCAATTCTCTTTGCTCATTTTCAATAGAAAGAACCTTTCCAGTCTTTTATGCTGAATTATGGTGCAGGGATTCTAGGATTTCGCATTTTAAATCTTCGAATCCTAATATTTATCTCTCTTGATTTGGTGGTTAAGATCACCATCAATTAGTTCTACAGGTCTCTTTGTTTCTTTCAACCTGGACCATGATCTCTACAGATGTGAGTCTTTTTGGGTGGGAGGCTGTCTGAGGATCTCTGTCAGCACAAGGGGTTTGGAAATCTCAGGAGGCGAGATTAACATTTGATATTTTAGAACTCTGTGCTTTCTCAGAGTTTTTCAGTCAGTTTCTTTTTGAAGAAGAGACGTTTATTGTCTTTCAGACAATATCATAACTATGGTGTATGTCAATCATCAGGGTAGGACTATCAGTCCTTAGGCTGTGACAGAAGTGTCTCGGATATTAGCTTGGGCTAAATCCAGATCCTATCTAAATTCTGTGGTTCTTTTCCCAGGTATAGATATTTGGGAAGCAGATTATCTCTGTTAATCAAGCTTTACTTCCGGGAGAATGGTCTCTCTTACCCAGATATGTTTTTCAATTTTTCAGATGTGAGCATTTCTAGAAATAGATCTGTTGGCATCTCATCTGAATAAAGAACTTCCCAGGGGCCTATTCAGGTCCGGGGATCTTCAGGCGGAAGTAGTGTATGCATTGACATTTCTTTGGAATTATCTTTTTGCCTATTTCTTTCCGCCTCTAGTTCTTCTTCCAAAGTGATTTCCAAAATTCTTATGGAGTATTTGTTTGTTATGCTGGTGGCTCCAGCATGGCCTCTCAGGTTTTGGTATGCGGATCTCATTCGGATGGCCAGTTGCCAACCTTGGACACTTCCGTTTAAACCAGACCTTCTTTCTCAAGGCCCATTTTTCCATCAGGATCTCAAATCATTAAATTTGAAGGGATGGAGATTGAACGCTTGATTTTTAGTCATAGAGGTTTCTCTGACTCATTGATTAATACTATGTTTCAGGCTCGTAAATCTGTCTCTAGAAAGATTTATTATTGAGTCTGGAAGACCTACTTTTCTTGGCATTCTTTTAAAATTCATAGAATTTTATTATTTTTTCAGGTTGGTTTGGATAAGGTTTTGTCTTCAGTTCTTTGATAGGACAAATCTCTACTCTTTCTGTTCTTTTTTTACAGAAAGATTGCTAATCATCCTGATATTCATTGTTTTGTACAGGCTTTGGTCCGTATCAAGCCTTTCATTAATTCAATCTCTCCTCTTTGGAGTCTCAATTTGGTGCTGAGGGCTTTACAGGCTCCTCCGTTTGAAACTATGCATTCTCTGAACATTAAATTACTTTCTTGGAAAAGTATTGTTCCTTTTGGTTATTTCTTCTGCTAGAAGAGTTTTTGAGTTATCTGCTCTTTTTTGTGAATATCCTTTTCTGATTTTTCATCAGGATAAGGCAGTATTACTTCCTGATATTCATCATTTTTTGGTTTTGATTTGTATCAAACCTGTCATTAAGCCAATTTCTTCTCCTTGGAGTCTTAATTTGGTTCTGAAGGTTTTTCAGGCTCTTCTATTTGAGCATATGCTTGCTCTGGACATTAATTACTTTCATGGAAAGTATTGTTCTTTTTGGACATCTCTTCAGCTAGAACAGTTTTTGCATTATCTGTTCTTTCTTGTGAATCTCTTTTTTCTGATTTTTTTCCATCAGGATAAGGTGGTTTTTGCTGTCCTCATTTCAATTCTTACCTAAAGTTGTAAATTCTAACAAACATTAGGGAGGAATTATTGTTTTCCTAAGACTTCTTTGGTGAGATTCTTACTTTCTTTGGATATGGGAAGAGTTTTTTAAATTCTATGTTGAAGCTATTCAGATTTCAGATAGACTTCTAGTCTATTTCTTATCTTTTCTGGTTTTAGGAAGGTCAAAAAGCTTCTGCCATTTATTTGGCATCTTGCTTAAACTTTTGATTCATCATGTTTATTTGGAGTCGGGTGGATTCCCGCCTCGGAGGATTACGGCTCATTCTACTAGGTAAGTTTCTACTTCCTGGGCTTTTTAAGAATGAAGCTTCTGTTGATCAGATTTGCAAAGCAATGACTTGGTCTTCTTTGCATACTTTTACTATGTTCTACCATTTTGATGTTTTCTCTTCTTTAGAAGCAGTTTTGGTAGAATGGTACTTCAGGCAGCTGTCTCAGTTTGATTCTTCTGCTTATAATTTCAGTTATTTCATTATAAAAATTGAAACTTTTTTGATTTGGGTAGTGGATTAATTTTTCAGCGGAATTGGCTGTCTTTATTTTATCCCTCCCTCTATAGTGACTCTTGCGTGGAAGTTCCACATCTTGGGTATTTATTATCCCATACGTCACTAGCTCATGGACTCTTGCTAATTACATGAAAGAAAACATAATTTAAGTAAGAACTTACCTGATAAATTCATTTCTTTCATATTAGCAAGAGTCCATGAGGCCCACCCTTTTTTGTGGTGGTTATGATTTTTTTGTATAAAGCACAATTATTCCAATTCCTTCTTTTTTTTATGCTTTCGCTCCTTTCTTATCACCCCACTTCTTGGCTATTCGTTAAACTGAATTGTGGGTGTGGTGAGGGGTGTATTTATAGGCATTTTAAGGTTTGGGAAACTTTGCCCCTCCTGGTAGGAATGTATATCCCATACGTCACTAGCTCATGGACTCTTGCTAATATGAAAGAAATGAATTTATCAGGTAAGTTCTTATATAAATTATGTTTTTCTAGTTCTGCAATATCTTTTTTTGCAATCGGTCCCCAGAACTACACTCCATAGTAAAGGTGAGGTCTTACCAGGGATTTATATAGTGACAGAATTATGCTTTCCACCCTTGCTTTAATGCCTATTTTAATACATGCTAGTATCTTATTAGCCTTTGTTGCCGCTACCCTGCATTGTGCACCCATCTTTAGCTTGTTATCTATTTCTACTCCCAAATCCCTTTCCTCCTCTGTTTGGCTAAATCTTGTCCCATTTAAATAATATGTTGCCTGCTTATTTTTAACTTCAAAAATGTAGAACCTTTTTCCGTATTAAATCTCATTTTCCATTTACCTGCCCATAATTCTAATTTTTGCAGATCTCTTTGTAACGAAAGTTCACCCTACTCTGACCTAATGACCTTACTTAACTTAGTTTAATCCTTGCTCCAAGTCATTTATAAAAATATTAAAAAGAACAGGGCCCAGTACTGATCCCTGGGGGACTCCACTGATTACCTTTGTCCAATCTGAGTATTATCCATTCACTACTATTCGTTGCTCCCTATCTTTTATTCAGTTATTTATCCATGAGTTAACATTTTCAGATATTCCCAGTCCCTTAATTTTGTGCATTAATCTCTCATGTGGCACTGTATCAAATGCCTTTGCAAAATCTAAGTATATCACATCAACTAATTCCCCGTTATCTACATTTTTACTTACTTCCTCATAGAATCTAATTAGATTAGTTTGACATGATCTATTTCTCATAAAACCATGCTGATTTGAACTCATAATCTTGTTTACACAAATATGCTCATCAATATAATCCCTTATAATCCCTTCAAATATCTTCCCCACTATTGATGTCAGACTAACTGGTCTATAGCTTCCTGGATCATCCCTGTTTCCCTTTTTGAAGAGTGGCACCACATCAGCTTTATGCCAATCCTGGGGTACCATGCCTGAGAATAATGAGTCTTGAAAAATTAAGAGTAGAGGTTTGTCTATAACAGTGCTAAATTCCCTTAACACCCTTGGGTGTATTCCATCTGGGCCTGGAGTTTTATTTACCTTAATATTATCCATTTTTTTTCCTGATATTCTCTATACATAACCCAGTTAATGGTATGATCTGGCATGTTCTAGTTTGTTCCAAAGTATCATCCATTGGTTCCTCTCTTGTGTATACTGAAGAAAAGAACTGGTTTAGTACCTCAGCCTTCTCCCTGTCACTGTTAATCATGCTACCCTCCACGCATTTTAATGTACCTATATTATCCTTCTTAGATTTTTTGCTATTTATGTACTTAAATAACCTTTTAGGGTTAGACTTAGAATCCTTTGCAATTAATTTTTCATTTTAAATTTTGGCTAATTTTATTGCTTTTTTGAATGCTTTGTTATATTCCTTATAAATATGGAATGTTGAGTCTGTACTATTTTCTTTGAATAATTTAAATGCCCTACGTTTTTTTCCCCTAATTTCTCTTAACACATTTTTATTTAGCCACATTGGCTTGGATTTTTTATTTGTATAACAATATGGTATTTGTTGATATGTATATTTATTTAACAAAGTTTTAAATGTTATCTATTTATCCTCTGTATTTTTATTAGAGAATACTTTGTTCCAATTTATGTTATTTAATGATTTCCTTAAATCGTTGAATTTTGCTTTCTTAAAATTAAGTCTTAGTTAAACCTTTAAGACACTCCTTATGAAAAGAGATTTCAAATGTGACCATGTTATGATCACTGTTACCTAAATTTTTTTTTACTTCTATGTTTGATAGTATGGGCCCTATGTATCAAAGGTCTTGCGGACCTGATCTGACAGTGCGGATCATGCCCGCAAGACCTCACTGAATGCGGAGAGCAATACGCTCTCTGTATTCAACATTGCACCAGCAGCTCACAAGAGCTGCTGGTGCAACGCCGCCCCCTGCAGACTCGCGACCAATGGGCTGCCAGCAGGGGGTGTCAATCAACCCGATCGTACTCGATCGGGTTGAATTGTGGCTATTCCTGTCCGCCTGCTCAGAGCTCTTTAGACGGCTGCTTCATAACTGCTGTTTCTGGCGAGTCTGAAGTGCTCTAAAAAGTCAAACCCCTCATATTTACACCATGATTTTAACCATGAATTAAGAGACCTTAGCTCCTTCTGCCTTACTGAGTTAGCACACGGCACTGGTAATATCTCTGAAAATATTACTTTGGAGGTCCTTGCTTTAAGCTTGCTACCTAACTCACAGAAGTAATTTTTTAGGACTCTCCATCTCCCGCTGATTCCTTCATTAGTACCAATATGTACCATGACTGCAGGATCAGACCCACATCCATCTAACAATCTATCAATACGCTCCACAATATGCCTAACACGAGCCCCTGGAAGACAGCAAACTGTTCTATTTAAAGGGTCTGGATGACAAATTACCCTATCAACCTTCCTAATAATTGAGTCACCTACCACCAACATCTGTCTCAGGCCCTGACTTGTATGCCCCTCTTCCATGACTGAAGAACTGTTAACTATAGTATGCCCCTCTACCATGTCTGAAGGAGTGCCCACCATAGTATGCTGCACTTCCACAACTAAAG
Source organism: Bombina bombina (assembly GCF_027579735.1). NCBI lineage: Eukaryota > Metazoa > Chordata > Amphibia > Anura > Bombinatoridae > Bombina > Bombina bombina. Next base: position 446,024,587 of record NC_069505.1, on the reverse strand, counting down.
GACTGTTCACTATTCTAGGCAAAACAGCCCTCTCTGACACTGCCACCCCTGAACTGATATCCGCAACATCTTCACTTAATCTGGCAAATCTGTTGGGGTGTCCCAGCTCAGAACTGGCCCGTCTCTTCCGCTTACCTTTACTTCGCCCTCTAACTGTGACCCAGCTACATCCTCATCTGAATCCTCCCAATTCCCTCTGCTAGAACCATTAACAACCAGCTCAGTCCTATCCATTTCCCTTTCAAGTGTCTGAATTTCATGCAGTGTTGCAATTCGTTCCTCCAGAACTCCAATACGAGTTTCTAAAGAGACAATATGCTCACATTTGCCACAGACATATAATCCCTGAAGTGGCTGCTCCAGTGATGCAAACATGTGGCAAGCTGTACACTGAATGAGATTCTCACACATAATTACAAAAAGGTTTAACTTAAAAATATAAAATAATTATATTTCCCCTTGTTTACTCCAAATCCTTGTTTGCCTAACTACCTTGTTTAGCTAATTGCTTACTTAAACAGACAATCTTACTTTAACAGATAATCAAGTATACCCTCTCAGGGCAGGCTCACAGAGTTATAGGGACCTATTTATCAAAGCATCAACTGAAAATACGCTGAAATTTCGCGTCATATTTGTCGCAAGATTGATCCGCCATAGTTGTCAAAGCGTCAAGATTGGCAAATGTTGAAATTTGTGATGTAAAATACGATCCCGTGATCTCAATCGGAGACAGATCGATCCGAGTTGAAAACCGTGGTATTCGAGCGGAATCATGTTCATTCGCCCTCCTAATCGACACTATTTGAAGCTCTCACGAAGTTATCAAAAATTCTACATTTATGCTCGCGTCTTTTCCGACTCAGCATACCTAGTTTTTAATCCACCACCCTTGAGGTTGTGAATGTCATAGAAGTCAATGGGACTCTGAAAACACAGAAAGCTTATGTTCGATGCTGCAAGAGAATGAAGTATATTACATAATAAAAGTAAATTAGAAACTTTATTAAAATTGTATACCCTGTCTAAATCAAACAATATTATTGCTACACATTTGGTGCACTAGTAGATATAGGGATAAAAATGAAAAATACATTACTACTTATGGATTATGTTACAAATTTGTCTCTTATTACAATGCAAGGGGATAATATTATTTTTACAAATGTGGTACAAAGTTTTGCCTCAAACTTGTTGCACTAATAGATATAGAGATAAAAATTAAATAAATACACAACATTATATAGCTAACTTCCTTTTTATTTTTTTGAAAAATCTATGTGCACTATATTTAAGCCATGTAATACAAGTCCCACTCTCCACTTCGCGCCATATTTGATGCAACACTTTTCGCATTAATTATGATGCAAACTCCTGAACAACCCACACACTAGTGAATTTTTCCACCACTTTTGATTGGAATATGCATAATCACATGATTTATGACATCTGCCAATCTGATTCAAATATACATTATAAACTATCACTAACAAATCAAATTGCCCGATACTTGTGTCATTGATCACTCATCAGAACTTGTAAGTGCCATTTGTTACATTGTGTATTATACTTTGAAAGTATGTATATGTGAAATTAGTATTAAAGATAAACATTGGTGCTGACATTAGGACACAGTGTAATATTTTAGACATGGATTTTAAAATTCAAATTGATGTTTGATTCAATAAAATCTTATGATAGCTTAAAGAGATAGCCCACCTAACATTAAACTGTCATGATTCAGATACAGCAGAAATTAAAATCACCTCTTTACTGTCATGCTGTTTTCAGTGTATTTCTTCCTTCTCTTGAATTTCTTTTTCAGTAAGAAATGTGATGTTATATGCCAGCAAATTTTATAACACCTGTGTAAGGGTGGTTTTTAAAAAATAGATTACAATCAGGATTGGTTAGACAGCTGAAGAGAGAAAACTAGCCAAGCTCTTAAAGGGACAGGAAAACCCAAAATATTCTTTCATGATTTTTATAGAACAGAAAATTTTAAACAACTTTCAAATTTACTTCTATTATCAAATTTGCTTCATTCTCTTGTTATCCTTTGCTGAAGGAACAGCATTGCACTACTGGCAGCTAGCTGAACACATATAGTTAGCCAATCAGAGGACACAAATGTGTGCAGGTACTAATCAGCAGCTAGCTCCCACTAGTGTAGGATATGTGCATATTCTTTTCCAACAAGGGATACCAAGAGAACAAAGCACATTTGAAAATAGAAGTGAATTTTAAAGTGTTTTAAAGTTACATGCTCTATCTGAATCATGCAACTTAAATTTTTACTTTCCTATCCCTTTAAAATACCCATTGATTTCAAATAAATACACAATACTCTAATTAAATGTTATATTCACAATTATTCCTGCTCAGAATAATAATAACTTTACAGTATATACATATAGTGGTATAAATAAACACAGAGATATGACAGACAACAGTGTATAGAACAAAAAATGGAACACACATAGAAACACCCAGCACTCACCAGCTAGCTCACAGCTAAGATAAAATCACAACTGGAAAGGTTAGTTACTGCATCTGGCCAAATGGGAAAGCTCAGGCACCACGTCAAGGTCCTTTCCACTGCCTGAGTCCCTAACACAGCCACACCATCATGCGAGCTCACAAAGCCAAACAAACTGAGAACAAAGAAGGGGTGCACAGGTGGATGTAATCACCCAGAGAAAATACAAAACATGGAAGGGAACTGCACTCCAAGACCGGACCAGGTACACATCCTATGACTCAGCAACATCCAGCCCTGGGTGCTAAATAGCACTCCAAAAAAGCTGTGATGTCACCAGAGCCACAGGCAGTTAACCCCAGTCCGGAATGGGTGCAAGAAACAAGGGGGATTACAAATAAAAAGTAATACAACACATAGAAACACCCAGCACTCACCAGCTAGCTCACAGCTAAGATAAAATTACAACTGGAAAGGTTAGTTACCGCATTTGGCCAAATGGGAAAGCTCAGGCACCACGTCAAGGTCCTTTCCACTGCCTGAGTCCCTAACACAGCCACACCATCATGCGAGCTCACAAAGCCAAAACAAACTGAGAACAAAGAAGGGGGTGCACAGGTGGATGTAATCACCCAGAGAAAATACAAAACATGGAAGGGAACTGCACTCCAAGACCGGAGCAGGTACACATCCTGTGATTCAGCAACATCCAGCCCTGGGTGCTAAATAGCACTCCAAAAAAGCTGTGATGTCACCAAAGCCACAGACAGTTAACCCCAGTCCGGAATGGGTGCAAGAAACAAGGGGGATTACAAATAAAAAGTAATACAACACCCAGGGCTGGATGTTGCTGAGTCACAGGATGTGTACCTGGTCCGGTCTTGGAGTGCAGTTCCCTTCCATGTTTTGTATTTCCTCTGGGTGATTACATCCACCTGTGCACCCCTTCTTTGTTCTCAGTTTGTTTGGCTTTGTGAGCTTGCATGATGGTGTGGCTGTGTTAGGGACTCAGGCAGTGGAAAGGACCTTGACGTGGTGCCTGAGCTTTCCCATTTGGCCAGATGCGGTAACTAACCTTAACCAGTTAGTGACCAAGAAGTCACAAAAAAGAGTACACTTGAAAGCACTCACTCCCTCATCAAATCATAAAGGTGTGGCGTGTTGTGTGTGAAAAAAATGACACGTTAAAAACATAAACACTTTAATAGGATTTATTAAAAACTGGGTATATTTAAAAACACTGAAGAACTGATAGGTAGTATTGTGTAATTCGTCTGAGAATATCTGACAGACCTTGTAATATTTATAGTTAGTCAGTAATTGCGATTATGGTTGGCGTCTCACATTAGTAGAGTTAACCAATAAATAAGGAGTATTTATTTGTGGGCACTGAATTGCGTACTGTTAACTCTGAAGAGTTAGTTATATATAGTTAACGCAGTGCTACCACTTGTTGTGTGTATTCTCCTATATAATTGGTTATTAACCGCTGCTCATGGATTGAGTCTGAATCAAAATACAGAGAAGTGAATGTTCAGTCTTATAGGTTGTCCTGTATAAGTATAGGTTACCCCTATAGAACGAAAATGGTATGTCTGAAGTCTAGTTATTCTTCAGGGTTAGAATGTTCCTATGTTATACCATAATGTTGTATTTCTCTATATAGGGGAAATTCAATATACTTGGGTATATATGATTGGGAATAGTTGCTTAAAAAGCTTGCTCCTATTAGGACTAGTAGTAATGATAGTAATCACTGTGATAGTTGTTAATATCCTTAAACTGACTTGGTCCCTGTCCGGAGGTATTGCCTATCTTAAAGTAATTAGCTGGGTTCCACAAGAATCAATAACATTAAAGGATATTGCATTGGTCAATAACTGTAATAAGTAATATACACAGAAAGCTTAGTGACACCATAATAATTCTATAAGGTATATAAGTAAATGTATTCTGTGATTTAATCAGATCCTAATTGTATATTTAATTGAGGATCATTGCTTGCTTAGCTAAGTTGACAGTGCTAGGGTCATATAAAATATGAATCTTGTTTCCCAGTATCCATGCCCCCAGTGGTAGTCTATCAAATAATATAACCACAGAGTATTATTGTCAGTTTGTGATGCCGTACAGGATAAATTATATACTATCGAGTAAAATTAGCTTTTGGTTTTAGTCTCATTCGTGCATCCCCAGTCATCCAATAGCGTTATTATAAAAATCCCCAGTATAGTATGTTAGTAAATTGTAACAGTATGTTTACAGCCTGTGACCGCAACCATATTACAGTTACAACCTATAACGCAACACTGTTGCTATTTTCAAAGGTA